>NW_027103019.1:32500-47500 GCF_036373705.1 Amia ocellicauda
CGCGGAGCCCGCACCCACCGGGGAGGTGTAGCCCTGCAGGCTGAGCGCCGGGAGCCGTCGGTCAGTGAGTGCTGAAGGAAAGCTCCAGCGCGGAGCCCGCACCCACCGGGGAGGTGTAGCCCTGCAGGCTGAGCGCCGGGAGCCGTCGGTCAGTGAGTGCTGAAGGAAAGCTCCAGCGCGGAGCCCGCACCCACCGGGGAGGTGTAGCCCTGCAGGCTGAGCGCCGGGAGCCGTCGGTCAGTGAGTGCTGAAGGAAAGCTCCAGCGCGGAGCCCGCACCCACCGGGGAGGTGTAGCCCTGCAGGCTGAGCGCCGGGAGCCGTCGGTCAGTGAGTGCTGAAGGAAAGCTCCAGCGCGGAGCCCGCACCCACCGGGGAGGTGTAGCCCTGCAGGCTGAGCGCCGGGAGCCGTCGGTCAGTGAGTGCTGAAGGAAAGCTCCAGCGCGGAGCCCGCACCCACCGGGGAGGTGTAGCCCTGCAGGCTGAGCGCCGGGAGCCGTCGGTCGGTCGGTCGGTCAGTCAGTGAGTGAGTGAGTGTGTGTTGCGCTGGAGGAAAGCTCCAGCCCGGCGTCCGTCCCCACCGGGGAGGAGTAGGCCTGCTGACTGAGCGCTGGGAGCCGGGAGCCTTTCCTGCAGTCAGTCGGTCGGTCAGTGAGTGAGTGAGTGTGTGTGCTGAAGGGAAGCTCCAGCCCGGCGTCCGTCCCCACCGGGGAGGAGTAGGCCTGCTGACTGAGCGCTGGGAGCCGGGAGCCTTTCCTGCAGTCAGTCGGTCGGTCAGTGAGTGAGTGAGTGTGTGTTGCGCTGGAGGAAAGCTCCAGCCCGGCGTCCGTCCCCACCGGGGAGGAGTAGGCCTGCTGACTGAGCGCTGGGAGCCGGGAGCCTTTCCTGCAGTCAGTCGGTCGGTCAGTGAGTGAGTGAGTGTGTGTTGCGCTGGAGGAAAGCTCCAGCCCGGCGTCCGTCCCCACCGGGGAGTTGTGCCCGGGCCCGGGCCTCCTGCCGACGGACCGTGTGGCGCATTGTCCCGACTGCGGACTTTCTCCAGCAAAAAGGCGGAGGTGCAGTACCGCCATTTCGCCACACGAGGGACGGAATGGCACCCAACTGCCCCCTGGTGTCGAAAAAGCGCAAGGGCACCCGGGCCGGTCCGCCCCAGGCAGCGGCCGAGATGCAGCACCGGGGGCCCGGCCTGCCTGCCCTGGAGGTCAGCCTGCCAGCCCTGGAGGTCTGCCTTCCAGCCCTGGAGGACAGCCTGCCTGCCCTGGTAGCAGCACTGCCTGCCTTCCAGCCCTGGAGGTCTGCCTGTTAGCCCTGGAGGTCTGCTATCCAGCCCTGGTAGCAGCACTGCCTGCCCTGGAGGTCTGCCTGCCTGCCTTCCAGCCCTGGAGGTCTGCTATCCAGCCCTGGTAGCAGCACTGCCTGCCCTGGAGGTCTGCCTGCCTGCCCTGGAGGTCTGCCTTCCAGCCCTGGAGGACAGCCTGCCTGCCCTGGTAGCAGCACTGCCTGCCTTCCAGCCCTGGAGGTCTGCCTGTTAGCCCTGGAGGTCTGCTATCCAGCCCTGGTAGCAGCACTGCCTGCCCTGGAGGTCAGCCTGTTAGCCCTGGAGGTCTGCCTGCCTGCCCTGGTAGCAGCACTGCCTGCCTTCCAGCCCTGGAGGTCTGCCTGTTAGCCCTGGAGGTCTGCTATCCAGCCCTGGTAGCAGCACTGCCTGCCCTGGAGGTCTGCCTGCCTGCCTTCCAGCCCTGGAGGTCTGCTATCCATCCCTGGAGGTCTGCCTGCCTGCCATCCAGCCCTGGAGGTCTGCTATCCAGCCCTGGTAGCAGCACTGCCTGCCCTGGAGGTCTGCTATCCAGCCCTGGAGGACAGCCTGCCTGCCCTGGTAGCAGCACTGCCTGCCCTGGAGGTCTGCTATCCAGCCCTGGAGGACAGCCTGCCTGCCCTGGTAGCAGCACTGCCTGCCCTGGAGGTCTGCTATCCAGCCCTGGAGGACAGCCTGCCTGCCCTGGTAGCAGCACTGCCTGCCCTGGAGGTCTGCTATCCAGCCCTGGAGGACAGCCTGCCTGCCCTGGAGGTCAGCCTGTTAGCCCTGGAGGTCTGCCTGCCTGCCATCCAGCCCTGGCAGCAGCACTGCCTGCCCTGGTAGCAGCACTGCCTGCCCTGGAGGTCTGCTATCCAGCCCTGGTAGCAGCACTGCCTGCCCTGGAGGTCTGCCTGCCTGCCTGCCAGCCCTGGAGGTCTGCCTGTTAGCCCTGGAGGTCTGCTATCCAGCCCTGGAGGTCTGCTATCCAGCCCTGGTAGCAGCACTGCCTGCCCTGGAGGTCTGCCTGCCTGCCCTGGAGGTCTGCTATCCAGCCCTGGTAGCAGCACTGCCAGCCCTGGAGGTCTGCCTTCCAGCCCTGGAGGACAGCCTGCCTGCCCTGGTAGCAGCACTGCCTGCCTTCCAGCCCTGGAGGTCTGCCTGTTAGCCCTGGAGGTCTGCTATCCAGCCCTGGTAGCAGCACTGCCTGCCCTGGAGGTCTGCCTGCCTGCCCTGGAGGTCTGCCTGTTAGCCCTGGAGGTCAGCCTGTTAGCCCTGGAGGTCTGCTATCCAGCCCTGGAGGTCAGCTATCCAGCCCTGGAGGTCTGCCTGCCTGCCCTGGAGGTCTGCCTGTTAGCCCTGGAGGTCTGCTATCCAGCCCTGGAGGTCTGCTATCCAGCCCTGGTAGCAGCACTGCCAGCCCTGGAGGTCTGCCTGTTAGCCCTGGAGGTCTGCTATCCAGCCCTGGTAGCAGCACTGCCAGCCCTGGAGGTCTGCCTGCCTGCCCTGGAGGTCTGCCTGTTAGCCCTGGAGGTCAGCCTGTTAGCCCTGGAGGTCTGCTATCCAGCCCTGGAGGTCAGCTATCCAGCCCTGGAGGTCTGCCTGCCTGCCTGCCTGCCCTGGAGGTCAGCCTGCCAGCCCTGGAGGTCTGCCTGTTAGCCCTGGAGGTCTGCTATCCAGCCCTGGAGGTCTGCTATCCAGCCCTGGTAGCAGCACTGCCAGCCCTGGAGGTCTGCCTGTTAGCCCTGGAGGTCTGCTATCCAGCCCTGGTAGCAGCACTGCCTGCCCTGGAGGTCTGCCTGCCTGCCTTCCAGCCCTGGAGGTCTGCTATCCAGCCCTGGTAGCAGCACTGCCTGCCCTGGAGGTCTGCCTGTTAGCCCTGGAGGTCTGCTATCCAGCCCTGGAGGTCTGCTATCCAGCCCTGGTAGCAGCACTGCCTGCCCTGGAGGTCTGCCTGTTAGCCCTGGAGGACAGCCTGCCTGCCCTGGTAGCAGCACTGCCTGCCTTCCAGCCCTGGAGGTCTGCCTGTTAGCCCTGGAGGTCTGCTATCCAGCCCTGGTAGCAGCACTGCCTGCCCTGGAGGTCTGCCTGCCTGCCTTCCAGCCCTGGAGGTCTGCTATCCATCCCTGGAGGTCTGCCTGCCTGCCATCCAGCCCTGGAGGACAGCCTGCCTGCCCTGGTAGCAGCACTGCCTGCCCTGGAGGTCTGCTATCCAGCCCTGGAGGACAGCCTGCCTGCCCTGGTAGCAGCACTGCCTGCCCTGGAGGTCTGCTATCCAGCCCTGGAGGACAGCCTGCCTGCCCTGGTAGCAGCACTGCCTGCCCTGGAGGTCAGCCTGTTAGCCCTGGAGGTCTGCCTGCCTGCCCTGGAGGTCAGCCTGTTAGCCCTGGAGGTCTGCCTGCCTGCCATCCAGCCCTGGCAGCAGCACTGCCTGCCCTGGTAGCAGCACTGCCTGCCCTGGAGGTCTGCTATCCAGCCCTGGTAGCAGCACTGCCTGCCCTGGAGGTCTGCTATCCAGCCCTGGAGGACAGCCTGCCTGCCCTGGTAGCAGCACTGCCTGCCCTGGAGGTCTGCTATCCAGCCCTGGAGGTCTGCTATCCAGCCCTGGTAGCAGCACTGCCTGCCCTGGAGGTCAGCCTGTTAGCCCTGGAGGTCTGCCTGCCTGCCCTGGTAGCAGCACGGCCTACCTGCCTGCCTGCCCTCGAGGTCTGCCTGCCTGCCTGCCCTGGAGGTCAGCCTTCCAGCCCTGGCAGCAGCACGGCCTACCTGCCTGCCAGCCTGCCCTCCCCAGCCACACAGCCCTGCCTGCCTGCCTGCCAGCCCTGGAGGTCTCCCTGCCAGCCCTGGAGGTCTGCCTGCCTGCCTGCCTGCCTGCCTGCCTGCCCTGGAGGTCTGCCATCCTGCCTTCCAGCCCTGGAGGTCAGCCTGCCAGCCCTGGAGGTCTGCCTGTTAGCCCTGGAGGTCAGCCTGTTAGCCCTGGAGGTCTGCCTGCCTGCCCTGGCAGCAGCACTGCCTGCCCTGGAGGTCTGCTATCCAGCCCTGGAGGACAGCCTGCCTGCCCTGGTAGCAGCACTGCCTGCCCTGGTAGCAGCACTGCCTGCCCTGGAGGTCTGCTATCCAGCCCTGGTAGCAGCACTGCCTGCCCTGGAGGTCTGCTATCCAGCCCTGGAGGACAGCCTGCCTGCCCTGGTAGCAGCACTGCCTGCCCTGGAGGTCTGCTATCCAGCCCTGGAGGACAGCCTGCCTGCCCTGGTAGCAGCACTGCCAGCCCTGGAGGTCTGCCTGTTAGCCCTGGAGGTCTGCTATCCAGCCCTGGAGGTCAGCTATCCAGCCCTGGAGGTCTGCTATCCAGCCCTGGAGGTCTGCCTGCCTGCCTGCCTGCCCTGGAGGTCAGCCTGCCAGCCCTGGAGGTCTGCCTGTTAGCCCTGGAGGTCTGCTATCCAGCCCTGGTAGCAGCACTGCCTGCCCTGGAGGTCTGCCTGCCTGCCCTGGAGGTCTGCCTTCCAGCCCTGGAGGTCTGCTATCCAGCCCTGGTAGCAGCACTGCCTGCCCTGGAGGTCTGCCTGCCTGCCTTCCAGCCCTGGAGGTCTGCTATCCAGCCCTGGTAGCAGCACTGCCTGCCCTGGAGGTCTGCCTGCCTGCCCTGGAGGTCTGCCTTCCAGCCCTGGAGGACAGCCTGCCTGCCCTGGTAGCAGCACTGCCTGCCTTCCAGCCCTGGAGGTCTGCCTGTTAGCCCTGGAGGTCTGCTATCCAGCCCTGGTAGCAGCACTGCCTGCCCTGGAGGTCTGCCTGCCTGCCCTGGAGGTCTGCCTGTTAGCCCTGGAGGTCAGCCTGTTAGCCCTGGAGGTCTGCTATCCAGCCCTGGAGGTCAGCTATCCAGCCCTGGAGGTCTGCCTGCCTGCCCTGGAGGTCTGCCTGTTAGCCCTGGAGGTCTGCTATCCAGCCCTGGAGGTCTGCTATCCAGCCCTGGTAGCAGCACTGCCAGCCCTGGAGGTCTGCCTGTTAGCCCTGGAGGTCTGCTATCCAGCCCTGGTAGCAGCACTGCCAGCCCTGGAGGTCTGCCTGCCTGCCCTGGAGGTCTGCCTGTTAGCCCTGGAGGTCAGCCTGTTAGCCCTGGAGGTCTGCTATCCAGCCCTGGAGGTCAGCTATCCAGCCCTGGAGGTCTGCCTGCCTGCCTGCCTGCCCTGGAGGTCAGCCTGCCAGCCCTGGAGGTCTGCCTGTTAGCCCTGGAGGTCTGCTATCCAGCCCTGGAGGTCTGCTATCCAGCCCTGGTAGCAGCACTGCCAGCCCTGGAGGTCTGCCTGTTAGCCCTGGAGGTCTGCTATCCAGCCCTGGTAGCAGCACTGCCTGCCCTGGAGGTCTGCCTGCCTGCCTTCCAGCCCTGGAGGTCTGCTATCCAGCCCTGGTAGCAGCACTGCCTGCCCTGGAGGTCTGCCTGTTAGCCCTGGAGGTCTGCTATCCAGCCCTGGAGGTCTGCTATCCAGCCCTGGTAGCAGCACTGCCTGCCCTGGAGGTCTGCCTGTTAGCCCTGGAGGACAGCCTGCCTGCCCTGGTAGCAGCACTGCCTGCCTTCCAGCCCTGGAGGTCTGCCTGTTAGCCCTGGAGGTCTGCTATCCAGCCCTGGTAGCAGCACTGCCTGCCCTGGAGGTCTGCCTGCCTGCCTTCCAGCCCTGGAGGTCTGCTATCCAGCCCTGGTAGCAGCACTGCCTGCCCTGGAGGTCTGCCTGCCTGCCCTGGAGGTCTGCCTTCCAGCCCTGGAGGACAGCCTGCCTGCCCTGGTAGCAGCACTGCCTGCCTTCCAGCCCTGGAGGTCTGCCTGTTAGCCCTGGAGGTCTGCTATCCAGCCCTGGTAGCAGCACTGCCTGCCCTGGAGGTCAGCCTGTTAGCCCTGGAGGTCTGCCTGCCTGCCCTGGTAGCAGCACTGCCTGCCTTCCAGCCCTGGAGGTCTGCCTGTTAGCCCTGGAGGTCTGCTATCCAGCCCTGGTAGCAGCACTGCCTGCCCTGGAGGTCTGCCTGCCTGCCTTCCAGCCCTGGAGGTCTGCTATCCATCCCTGGAGGTCTGCCTGCCTGCCTTCCAGCCCTGGAGGTCTGCTATCCATCCCTGGAGGTCTGCCTGCCTGCCATCCAGCCCTGGAGGTCTGCTATCCAGCCCTGGTAGCAGCACTGCCTGCCCTGGAGGTCTGCTATCCAGCCCTGGAGGACAGCCTGCCTGCCCTGGTAGCAGCACTGCCTGCCCTGGAGGTCTGCTATCCAGCCCTGGAGGACAGCCTGCCTGCCCTGGTAGCAGCACTGCCTGCCCTGGAGGTCTGCTATCCAGCCCTGGAGGACAGCCTGCCTGCCCTGGTAGCAGCACTGCCTGCCCTGGAGGTCTGCTATCCAGCCCTGGAGGACAGCCTGCCTGCCCTGGAGGTCAGCCTGTTAGCCCTGGAGGTCTGCCTGCCTGCCATCCAGCCCTGGCAGCAGCACTGCCTGCCCTGGTAGCAGCACTGCCTGCCCTGGAGGTCTGCTATCCAGCCCTGGTAGCAGCACTGCCTGCCCTGGAGGTCTGCTATCCAGCCCTGGAGGACAGCCTGCCTGCCCTGGTAGCAGCACTGCCTGCCCTGGAGGTCTGCTATCCAGCCCTGGAGGTCTGCTATCCAGCCCTGGTAGCAGCACTGCCTGCCCTGGAGGTCAGCCTGTTAGCCCTGGAGGTCTGCCTGCCTGCCCTGGTAGCAGCACGGCCTACCTGCCTGCCTGCCCTCGAGGTCTGCCTGCCTGCCTGCCCTGGAGGTCAGCCTTCCAGCCCTGGCAGCAGCACGGCCTACCTGCCTGCCAGCCTGCCCTCCCCAGCCACACAGCCCTGCCTGCCTGCCTGCCAGCCCTGGAGGTCTCCCTGCCAGCCCTGGAGGTCTGCCTGCCTGCCTGCCTGCCTGCCTGCCTGCCCTGGAGGTCTGCCATCCTGCCTTCCAGCCCTGGAGGTCAGCCTGCCAGCCCTGGAGGTCAGCCTGTTAGCCCTGGAGGTCAGCCTGTTAGCCCTGGAGGTCTGCCTGCCTGCCCTGGCAGCAGCACTGCCTGCCCTGGAGGTCTGCTATCCAGCCCTGGAGGACAGCCTGCCTGCCCTGGTAGCAGCACTGCCTGCCCTGGTAGCAGCACTGCCTGCCCTGGAGGTCTGCTATCCAGCCCTGGTAGCAGCACTGCCTGCCCTGGAGGTCTGCTATCCAGCCCTGGAGGACAGCCTGCCTGCCCTGGTAGCAGCACTGCCTGCCCTGGAGGTCTGCTATCCAGCCCTGGAGGACAGCCTGCCTGCCCTGGTAGCAGCACTGCCAGCCCTGGAGGTCTGCCTGTTAGCCCTGGAGGTCTGCTATCCAGCCCTGGAGGTCAGCTATCCAGCCCTGGAGGTCTGCTATCCAGCCCTGGAGGTCTGCCTGCCTGCCTGCCTGCCCTGGAGGTCAGCCTGCCAGCCCTGGAGGTCTGCCTGTTAGCCCTGGAGGTCTGCTATCCAGCCCTGGTAGCAGCACTGCCTGCCCTGGAGGTCTGCCTGCCTGCCCTGGAGGTCTGCCTTCCAGCCCTGGAGGTCTGCTATCCAGCCCTGGTAGCAGCACTGCCTGCCCTGGAGGTCTGCCTGCCTGCCTTCCAGCCCTGGAGGTCTGCTATCCAGCCCTGGTAGCAGCACTGCCTGCCCTGGAGGTCTGCCTGCCTGCCCTGGAGGTCTGCCTTCCAGCCCTGGAGGACAGCCTGCCTGCCCTGGTAGCAGCACTGCCTGCCTTCCAGCCCTGGAGGTCTGCCTGTTAGCCCTGGAGGTCTGCTATCCAGCCCTGGTAGCAGCACTGCCTGCCCTGGAGGTCTGCCTGCCTGCCCTGGAGGTCTGCCTGTTAGCCCTGGAGGTCAGCCTGTTAGCCCTGGAGGTCTGCTATCCAGCCCTGGAGGTCAGCTATCCAGCCCTGGAGGTCTGCCTGCCTGCCCTGGAGGTCTGCCTGTTAGCCCTGGAGGTCTGCTATCCAGCCCTGGAGGTCTGCTATCCAGCCCTGGTAGCAGCACTGCCAGCCCTGGAGGTCTGCCTGTTAGCCCTGGAGGTCTGCTATCCAGCCCTGGTAGCAGCACTGCCTGCCCTGGAGGTCTGCCTGCCTGCCCTGGAGGTCTGCCTGTTAGCCCTGGAGGTCAGCCTGTTAGCCCTGGAGGTCTGCTATCCAGCCCTGGAGGTCAGCTATCCAGCCCTGGAGGTCTGCCTGCCTGCCTGCCTGCCCTGGAGGTCAGCCTGCCAGCCCTGGAGGTCTGCCTGTTAGCCCTGGAGGTCTGCTATCCAGCCCTGGAGGTCTGCTATCCAGCCCTGGTAGCAGCACTGCCAGCCCTGGAGGTCTGCCTGTTAGCCCTGGAGGTCTGCTATCCAGCCCTGGTAGCAGCACTGCCTGCCCTGGAGGTCTGCCTGCCTGCCTTCCAGCCCTGGAGGTCTGCTATCCAGCCCTGGTAGCAGCACTGCCTGCCCTGGAGGTCTGCCTGTTAGCCCTGGAGGTCTGCTATCCAGCCCTGGAGGTCTGCTATCCAGCCCTGGTAGCAGCACTGCCTGCCCTGGAGGTCTGCCTGTTAGCCCTGGAGGACAGCCTGCCTGCCCTGGTAGCAGCACTGCCTGCCTTCCAGCCCTGGAGGTCTGCCTGTTAGCCCTGGAGGTCTGCTATCCAGCCCTGGTAGCAGCACTGCCTGCCCTGGAGGTCTGCCTGCCTGCCTTCCAGCCCTGGAGGTCTGCTATCCATCCCTGGAGGTCTGCCTGCCTGCCATCCAGCCCTGGAGGACAGCCTGCCTGCCCTGGTAGCAGCACTGCCTGCCCTGGAGGTCTGCTATCCAGCCCTGGAGGACAGCCTGCCTGCCCTGGTAGCAGCACTGCCTGCCCTGGAGGTCTGCTATCCAGCCCTGGAGGACAGCCTGCCTGCCCTGGTAGCAGCACTGCCTGCCCTGGAGGTCAGCCTGTTAGCCCTGGAGGTCTGCCTGCCTGCCCTGGAGGTCAGCCTGTTAGCCCTGGAGGTCTGCCTGCCTGCCATCCAGCCCTGGCAGCAGCACTGCCTGCCCTGGTAGCAGCACTGCCTGCCCTGGAGGTCTGCTATCCAGCCCTGGTAGCAGCACTGCCTGCCCTGGAGGTCTGCTATCCAGCCCTGGAGGACAGCCTGCCTGCCCTGGTAGCAGCACTGCCTGCCCTGGAGGTCTGCTATCCAGCCCTGGAGGACAGCCTGCCTGCCCTGGAGGTCAGCCTGTTAGCCCTGGAGGTCTGCCTGCCTGCCATCCAGCCCTGGCAGCAGCACTGCCTGCCCTGGTAGCAGCACTGCCTGCCCTGGAGGTCTGCTATCCAGCCCTGGTAGCAGCACTGCCTGCCCTGGAGGTCTGCCTGCCTGCCTGCCAGCCCTGGAGGTCTGCCTGTTAGCCCTGGAGGTCTGCTATCCAGCCCTGGAGGTCTGCTATCCAGCCCTGGTAGCAGCACTGCCTGCCCTGGAGGTCAGCCTGTTAGCCCTGGAGGTCTGCCTGCCTGCCCTGGTAGCAGCACGGCCTACCTGCCTGCCTGCCCTCGAGGTCTGCCTGCCTGCCTGCCCTGGAGGTCAGCCTTCCAGCCCTGGCAGCAGCACGGCCTACCTGCCTGCCAGCCTGCCCTCCCCAGCCACACAGCCCTGCCTGCCTGCCTGCCAGCCCTGGAGGTCTCCCTGCCAGCCCTGGAGGTCTGCCTGCCTGCCTGCCTGCCTGCCTGCCTGCCCTGGAGGTCTGCCATCCTGCCTTCCAGCCCTGGAGGTCAGCCTGCCAGCCCTGGAGGTCAGCCTGTTAGCCCTGGAGGTCTGCCTGCCTGCCTGCCTGCCTGCCCTGGAGGTCAGCCTGCCAGCCCTGGAGGTCTGCCTGCCTGCCTGCCTGCCCTGGAGGTCAGCCTGCCAGCCCTGGCAGCAGCACGGCCTACCTGCCTGCCTGCCCTGGAGGTCTGCCTGCCTGCCTGCCCTGGAGGTCAGCCTTCCAGCCCTGGCAGCAGCACGGCCTACCTGCCTGCCAGCCTGCCCTCCCCAGCCACACAGCCCTGCCTGCCTGCCTGCCAGCCCTGGAGGTCTCCCTGCCAGCCCTGGAGGTCTGCCTGCCTGCCTGCCTGCCTGCCTGCCTGCCCTGGAGGTCTGCCATCCTGCCTTCCAGCCCTGGAGGTCAGCCTGCCAGCCCTGGAGGTCAGCCTGTTAGCCCTGGAGGTCTGCCTGCCTGCCTGCCTGCCTGCCCTGGAGGTCTGCCTGCCTGCCTGCCCCGGAGGTCAGCCCCAGGCAGCCGGGTGGCCTGCCTGCTGCTGCTAGGCCGCTGCCCCGAGCCGCCGACCCCATCGACAGGAACACGAGAGAGTTTACAAGCGAGAGGAGGCCACATATTCGACACCTTTCGTGCTCGTTTTAGTCTCCAGTCTGTTTTGACGTGTGTTATTCTGAATCTGCTGCTTTAACTCAAGGGATTCTGTCGCGATTGATGCCTTGTCCTTCGCTGTATGTTTGCACTGGTGTTGTAAGTCGCCCTCTGTAAGATCATCATTTATTATCTGCCAAGAAATAAAGATCATCATAATGTTCCCCAACTTTCAGCTTCTGGGGAGTTTGTTCCAGAGTGTGACGACTCTCTCTCTATCACCATCTCTCTCTCTATCTCCATCTCTCTATCACCATCTCTCTCTCTATCACCATCTCTCTCTCTATCTCTATCTCTCTATCACCATCTCTCTCTCCATCTCCATCTCTCTCTCTATCTCCATCTCTCTCTATCTCCATCTCTATCTCCATCTCTCTATCTCCACCTCTCTCTCCCTCTCCACCTCTCTCTCTCTCTATCTCTCCCTCTCTCTCACTGTGTGTGTGTGTGTGTGTGTGTGTGTGTGTGTGTGTGTGTGTGTGTGTGTGTGTGTGTGTGTGTACAGCAGTGTCCCTAGACGAGAGAGAGATCCCTAGACGGGGAAATTACTTTCAAACTGCAGTACCGAAATGTGTCCGTTAGATGGCAGCATGCACCAAGGAATGAAGGAAAGTGCAAAACAAAATGAAAAGGCACATCGCCTGGGCGAAAAATAATCGTAACAAATCAACGGGGGCATTTCTCCGAAAACTAACACCGGGGCAGTGCTCAGGGGGGTCCCACCTCGTGGCCACCCGGTTTGGGGGGCGATCGGGGCCGGTTCCGAAAATCGCTAAATCTCCCATAGCCAGCCCACGCTCCATCCGATAGAGCAATGCCGGGCGGCCGGCCGGCAACTACGGATCATAACAAATCAACGGGGGCATTTCTCCGAAAACTAACACCGGGGCAGTGCTCAGGGGGGTCCCACCTCGTGGCCACCCGGTTTGGGGGGCGATCGGGGCCGGTTCCGAAAATCGCTAAATCTCCCATAGCCAGCCCACGCTCCATCCGATAGAGCAATGCCGGGCGGCCGGCCGGCAACTACGGATCATAACAAATCAACGGGGGCATTTCTCGGAAAACTAACACCGGGGCAGTGCTCAGGGGGGTCCCACCTCGTGGCCACCCGGTTTGGGGGGCCATCGGGGCCGGTTCCGAAAATCGCTAAATCTCCCATAGCCAGCCCACGCTCCATCCGATAGAGCAATGCCGGGCGGCCGGCCGGCAACTACGGATCATAACAAATCAACGGGGGCATTTCTCCAGAAACTAACACCGGGGCAGTGCTCAGGAGGCTCCCAGCTATCAGCCACCCTATCCCGGGACCGATGGGAGCACTTTAAAATTTTCGAGTCAGGGGACCAGACGGCCGAGTGAAAAACTTTGAAAAATATTCTATCTCCTCACTCCCATTGACTTTGCATTAGGGCGACCAGGCGGCCGGCGGAAAAAAAATCATAACAAATCAACGGGGGCATTTCTCCAGAAACTAACACCGGGGCTGTGCTCAGGGGGCTCCCAGCTATCAGCCACCCTACCCTGGGACCGATGGGAGCACTTTAAAATTTTCGAGTCAGGGGACCAGACGGCCGAGTGAAAAACTTTGAAAAATATTCTATCTCCTCACTCCCATTGACTTTGCATTAGGGCGACCAGGCGGCCGGCGGAAAAAAAATCATAACAAATCAACGGGGGCATTTCTCCAGAAACTAACACCGGGGCAGTGCTCAGGGGGCTCCCAGCTATCAGCCCCCCGGGTCTGGGGGCATTGTTTTTCTTTTTAATCATTTTGAGCATTTCCCCCAGTTTAGAGATGTGTGCCCCTAGACAACCCATTGAGAATAACTATGAAATGTTCTGAAGTTTTGATTTTCAAATGTCGGTGAAAATTGAAAAACGTCATATATTCTTCAAAGGAAGCATGGGGCGATGGTAGGGAGAGTCCCCGCAGCGTGCCTCGGCAGCGATGGGAGCGTTTTCGATGTCCCCGTCCCCCCCCATAGGGATAGAAGGGGAGTTAGGTGACCAGGCGTCCCGGGTCCCAAAAATCGAAAAATTAATATAGAATGCTTTTTAATCCATAAATAAAGTAGGGGGCAGTCCTGGTGAGAGTCCCAGCCACAGCCCCAGTGTGTTTTGGAGTCGTTTGTGGCCGGGTGAAAAACTTTGAAAAATTTTCTATCTCCTCACTCCCATTGACTTTGCATTAGGGCGACCAGGCGGCCGGCGGAAAAAAAATCATAACAAATCAACGGGGGCATTTCTCCGAAAACTAACACCGGGGCAGTGCTCAGGGGGCTCCCAGCTATCAGCCACCCTATCCCGGGACCGATGGGAGCACTTTAAAATTTTCGAGTTAGGGGACCAGGCGGCCGAGTGAAAAACTTTGAAAAATTTTCTATCTCCTCACTCCCATTGACTTTGCATTAGGGCGACCAGGCGGCCGGCGGAAAAAAAATCATAACAAATCAACGGAGGCATTTCTCCGAAAACTAACACCGGGGCAGTGCTCAGGGGGCTCCCAGCTATCAGCCACCCTATCCCGGGACCGATGGGAGCACTTTAAAATTTTCGAGTTAGGGGACCAGGCGGCCGAGTGAAAAACTTAGAAAAATTTTCTATCTCCCCTAGGTGACCAGGCAGCCGGAGCTGATTTTTCTGACCCCTAAAACAATTATTAAAAGGTATTTTTTCGCCAAACTAAGACTTTTAAAATTCAAATAGGATGATTATCTACTGCCCCAGTGGGTTTTTGAACAATTTTAAGCCTTTTTGACAGTTTTCATTTTTCCCCCATTGACTTCAATGGGAGTTAGGTGACCAGTCCTCCGACTTTTGAACCTCTCCTGGGGGGGCTGTGAGCCCCCGATTTCTTTGCAAAGCACGTCATTCGATTCGTCTCAGTCCCCTCTATATACCCCGTGTGTTTGTTTTCTCGAAAAAACCCCGGAACACGGTTTTTTAGGGGGGGGGTGGGGGGGGGGTACTTCGGAGCCATTTGGGGGGGGGTAAACGACATTTCCCGAAATTAATTTTGACACAGCCTTCCTCAGAATCGCTTTTCCAACAAAATGCTTTTTATTTCGAGTCTCTACGATGTTCCTAAGTGGTCGAAACCACTTTTGGACAGTTTTTACACCAAACGGCTCGGGCGCACAGCGGGCCGTGTGCCGATGGGCGGTTCTCGCGGGTCTTAGGCGGGGCTAGGCTGCTCGCGGCGGGCAAGGGAGTGCCGTGTGCAGCCGCCACAGTGTTCCAGGCTGTCAGCATTTCTCTACGGTGCCGGGGGAAATACAGGAACTGGGTTTTTGAAGACACTTAGTGCAATGAGAGAGGTCAAAACTGAGCTAAGGGCACTTGCTGGAGGAAAGTGGCTGGGCCCCGCTAGCTCTTTTACGGACACTTTCTGGACTTGGCCCGGGATTTTCAGACGGTTCTTTGCGACTGTCTGATCATCCAGCGAAATGCAAGGGGGGAACGGTCCCGGCCGCACCCCGCGTTTCAGGCCTCGTCGGCGGCCCGCTCCGGCGGCTGCGCCCGCTAAGTCTTCGCGGCCCGCCGTGGAGAGTGTGTATGCTGCCCGCCCCAGACGTTCACCCCAAGGGCTTGCGGGCCTTTAAGGGTCTGTCTTTCGGGGTTTCACGGGCTCTGACCTCACCTCCCTGTGGTTCCCGACCGGGGTGTATGTATGCTGCCCGCCCCAGACGTTCACCCCAAGGGCTTGCGGGCCTTTAAGGGTCTGTCTTTCGGGGTTTCACGGGCTCTGACATCTCCCCGGTGGTTCCCACGGAACGGACATATGTATGCTGCCCGCCCCCGGCAGGAACCCCAAGGGCTTGCGGGCCTTTAAGGGTGAGTGCGGGGGGCGTACGGGCTCTGACATATCTCCGGTGGCTCCCACGGAACGGACATATGTATGCTGCCCGCCCCCGGCAGGAACCCCAAGGGCTGTCCCGGCCTTTAAGGGTGAGTGCGGGGGGCGTACGGGCTCTGACATATCTCCGGTGGCTCCCACGGAACGGACATATGTATGCTGCCCGCCCCCGGCAGGAACCCCAAGGGCTGTCCCGGCCTTTAAGGGTGAGTGCGGGGGGCGTACGGGCTCTGACATATCTCCGGTGGCTGCCACGAGACGGAATATGTATGCTGCCCGCCCCCGGCAGGAACCCCAAGGGCTGTCCCGGCCTTTAAGGGTGAGTGCGGGGGGCGTACGGGCTCTGACATATAACCTCCGTGTTGCGCGACAGGCCGTCTTTGCCCCCGGCTGCGGACACACACACACACACACACACACATAAAACAACCAGCACTGATCGATGGGCCATCTTGGTCCGCCCGGGGA
>NW_027103019.1:55000-57500 GCF_036373705.1 Amia ocellicauda
TTTGGACAGAGGAGGAATCGAATAGACTTGCTGAGCTGGAGGTCTCATTCAAAGGGCGTAAAAACATCAACCAGCTCATCGCCGCTGAGCTCGGTACGAAAACCAACAAGCAGGTTAGCGATAAAAGGAGGGCACCTAGGAAAAGGTCGGCTTTGTCACAAACAGGTGCCCCCCCCGAAAGGAACACAAATCTAGCAAAGTTCCTGGAGGCGCAAACCGCTGCACCCGAGGCGAGATCAGGGCTAGGAGCGCAGTTGCGGATACTGGCTTCTAGGTTGGTTCGGGACACGGATGTCTCCAGGTATCCCTGCCTGGAGGTCATCAGGGCCTGGCTGGACGGCGATGCAAAGGTTAACGCCCTTGCTGAAACAAAAACTCGATGGACGCTTCTTCCTTTCAAGGATAAGAAGAAAATGTCTCGTTCCAGACAAGGAAAGGGAGAAGAGAAACCTATGAAACATCCTTTCAGATCCTGGATGAAAAGACGGGCAATAAAAAGAGGCACTTACTTGAGATACCAGAGCCTCTTCTCGAGAAGCAAACAACGCCTCGCCTCGATCATCCTGGATGGCACAGATACAGTCTCGTGCCCAGTACCACTCTCTGAAGTACACGATGCGTACAAACAGAAGTGGGAAGCTGAAACTCCCTACGTGGGACTCGGAGGTTTCCACTCCCTAATGAGAGCCGACAACGAGATATTTGAAACTCTTATCACTGGGGAAGAGGTAATCGAAAACCTGAAGGCCGTAAAAAGAACGTCGGCCGCGGGGCCAGATGGCATTTCCCGCAATGCCATCGATGAGGGGGATCCAGAGGGTGAGGCGATGGCAGCCTTGTTTAACACATGGCTGACTACAGGAGTCATACCTAACATCGTAAAGCGATGCAGGTCGATACTACTTCCAAAGACCATGGACCCGGAACAACAGAAGGATATTGGCAACTGGAGGCCAATTACAATCGGTTCAATGGTGCTGAGGTTGTTCTCGAGAGTAATGACGATGCGGCTGGCCACAGCGTGTCCTCTGAACCCGAGACAGCGCGGATTCATCTCTGCTCCAGGCTGCTCTGAGAACATCATGGTGTTGGGGAACATCATAGAGCAAGCTAAGAGACAGCAGAAGGACCTCGCAGTAGTATTTATCGACATCGCGAAAGCTTTTGACTCCGTTTCCCATAAGCACATCATCGATGTGCTGCAGCAAATGGGGGTAGACAGCCATGTGGTAGGATTGATCCAGGAATCCTACAGAAATTGCGTCACTTCAATCGAGGTGGACGGCAAAAAGACTCCCGACATCCGCATATGTACGGGAGTCAAACAAGGTGACCCCATGTCTCCCCTGCTATTCAACCTGGCAATGGACCCCCTCATCACCAGCTTGGAAACGCACGGACAAGGATTTCTGTCGGAAGGAGGCCGTGTGACCACCCTTGCATTTGCTGACGACCTAGTGTTACTGAGCGACGGCTGGAAGGGCATGCTGCATAACATCTCTATCCTCGAGTCCTTCTGCAAACTGACGGGCCTTAGGGCACAGGCTCGAAAGTGTCATGGCTTCCTAGTTACACCTACACACGACTCGTACACAATTAACAACTGTGTACCATGGGAGATCGGAGGGGCCGGTCTCCACATGATCAACCCTGATGAGTCTGAGAGATACCTGGGCGTGAAGGTGAACCCCTGGATAGGTATCTCGAAGCCTGACCTGACGGATCAGTTGCGGACATGGATCACGAGGATAGATGAGGCGCCACTGAAGCCCAGCCAGAAAGTGGCCATCCTCAATCAACATGCAGTACCTCGGCTCATGTACCTGGCCGATCACGCACAATGCAAACAAAACACCTTGAACGCCCTGGACTCCGAAGTTCGGAAAGCCATAAAGCTCTGGTTGCGCCTTCCTGCCTCGACCTGTAACGGCTTGCTTTACGCTCGTGCTAAAGACGGTGGACTGGGAGCACTGAGGTTGGCAAAGCTGATCCCATCAATACAGGCGAGAAGAATGCACAGGATGGCGAACTCTACGGATGTTATTGTTCGCAGCCTGATGCAAACAAGGAAGGCGACTGAAGATTTCGAAAAGCTATGGATTAAGGCTGGTGGCACCGCCGATTCCGCACCAGACCTATCCGAGCCAGTAACACCCATCGAAATCTTCTTTGAATCAGCAGCTTCGACTGGGTCGGAGAGGAGACCTCCTCCTAAACCCAAATACCCAGTCCCGTGTGACTGGAGACAGGAAGAGTTTTTGTCGTGGACAAAGCTGCCTGTGCAGGGTGCGGGTATACAGCACTTTCAGAACGACACCATCAGCAATGCGTGGCTGACATCCCACCGGGGATTCAGGGAGCGACACTACATCGCAGCATTGCAACTGAGAGCAAATGTATACCCTACTCGAGAATCCCTCGGAAGAGGGAGAAGAGGCGCCCTTATAATGTGCAGGAAATGCTCCGCAAAATACGAATCCTGTTCGCACATATTGGGGCA
>NW_027103019.1:62500-80000 GCF_036373705.1 Amia ocellicauda
GCCTGCCTGCCCTGGTAGCAGCACTGCCTGCCCTGGAGGTCTGCTATCCAGCCCTGGAGGACAGCCTGCCTGCCCTGGTAGCAGCACTGCCTGCCCTGGAGGTCTGCTATCCAGCCCTGGAGGACAGCCTGCCTGCCCTGGTAGCAGCACTGCCTGCCCTGGAGGTCTGCTATCCAGCCCTGGAGGACAGCCTGCCTGCCCTGGAGGTCAGCCTGTTAGCCCTGGAGGTCTGCCTGCCTGCCATCCAGCCCTGGCAGCAGCACTGCCTGCCCTGGTAGCAGCACTGCCTGCCCTGGAGGTCTGCTATCCAGCCCTGGTAGCAGCACTGCCTGCCCTGGAGGTCTGCCTGCCTGCCTGCCAGCCCTGGAGGTCTGCCTGTTAGCCCTGGAGGTCTGCTATCCAGCCCTGGAGGTCTGCTATCCAGCCCTGGTAGCAGCACTGCCTGCCCTGGAGGTCTGCCTGCCTGCCCTGGAGGTCTGCTATCCAGCCCTGGTAGCAGCACTGCCAGCCCTGGAGGTCTGCCTTCCAGCCCTGGAGGACAGCCTGCCTGCCCTGGTAGCAGCACTGCCTGCCTTCCAGCCCTGGAGGTCTGCCTGTTAGCCCTGGAGGTCTGCTATCCAGCCCTGGTAGCAGCACTGCCTGCCCTGGAGGTCTGCCTGCCTGCCTTCCAGCCCTGGAGGTCTGCTATCCAGCCCTGGTAGCAGCACTGCCTGCCCTGGAGGTCTGCCTGCCTGCCCTGGAGGTCTGCCTTCCAGCCCTGGAGGACAGCCTGCCTGCCCTGGTAGCAGCACTGCCTGCCTTCCAGCCCTGGAGGTCTGCCTGTTAGCCCTGGAGGTCTGCTATCCAGCCCTGGTAGCAGCACTGCCTGCCCTGGAGGTCTGCCTGCCTGCCTTCCAGCCCTGGAGGTCTGCTATCCAGCCCTGGTAGCAGCACTGCCTGCCCTGGAGGTCTGCCTGCCTGCCCTGGAGGTCTGCCTTCCAGCCCTGGAGGACAGCCTGCCTGCCCTGGTAGCAGCACTGCCTGCCTTCCAGCCCTGGAGGTCTGCCTGTTAGCCCTGGAGGTCTGCTATCCAGCCCTGGTAGCAGCACTGCCTGCCCTGGAGGTCAGCCTGTTAGCCCTGGAGGTCTGCCTGCCTGCCCTGGTAGCAGCACTGCCTGCCTTCCAGCCCTGGAGGTCTGCCTGTTAGCCCTGGAGGTCTGCTATCCAGCCCTGGTAGCAGCACTGCCTGCCCTGGAGGTCTGCCTGCCTGCCTTCCAGCCCTGGAGGTCTGCTATCCATCCCTGGAGGTCTGCCTGCCTGCCATCCAGCCCTGGAGGTCTGCTATCCAGCCCTGGTAGCAGCACTGCCTGCCCTGGAGGTCTGCTATCCAGCCCTGGAGGACAGCCTGCCTGCCCTGGTAGCAGCACTGCCTGCCCTGGAGGTCTGCTATCCAGCCCTGGAGGACAGCCTGCCTGCCCTGGTAGCAGCACTGCCTGCCCTGGAGGTCTGCTATCCAGCCCTGGAGGACAGCCTGCCTGCCCTGGTAGCAGCACTGCCTGCCCTGGAGGTCTGCTATCCAGCCCTGGAGGACAGCCTGCCTGCCCTGGAGGTCAGCCTGTTAGCCCTGGAGGTCTGCCTGCCTGCCATCCAGCCCTGGCAGCAGCACTGCCTGCCCTGGTAGCAGCACTGCCTGCCCTGGAGGTCTGCTATCCAGCCCTGGTAGCAGCACTGCCTGCCCTGGAGGTCTGCCTGCCTGCCTGCCAGCCCTGGAGGTCTGCCTGTTAGCCCTGGAGGTCTGCTATCCAGCCCTGGAGGTCTGCTATCCAGCCCTGGTAGCAGCACTGCCTGCCCTGGAGGTCAGCCTGTTAGCCCTGGAGGTCTGCCTGCCTGCCCTGGTAGCAGCACGGCCTACCTGCCTGCCTGCCCTCGAGGTCTGCCTGCCTGCCTGCCCTGGAGGTCAGCCTTCCAGCCCTGGCAGCAGCACGGCCTACCTGCCTGCCAGCCTGCCCTCCCCAGCCACACAGCCCTGCCTGCCTGCCTGCCAGCCCTGGAGGTCTCCCTGCCAGCCCTGGAGGTCTGCCTGCCTGCCTGCCTGCCTGCCTGCCTGCCCTGGAGGTCTGCCATCCTGCCTTCCAGCCCTGGAGGTCAGCCTGCCAGCCCTGGAGGTCTGCCTGTTAGCCCTGGAGGTCAGCCTGTTAGCCCTGGAGGTCTGCCTGCCTGCCCTGGCAGCAGCACTGCCTGCCCTGGAGGTCTGCTATCCAGCCCTGGAGGACAGCCTGCCTGCCCTGGTAGCAGCACTGCCTGCCCTGGTAGCAGCACTGCCTGCCCTGGAGGTCTGCTATCCAGCCCTGGTAGCAGCACTGCCTGCCCTGGAGGTCTGCTATCCAGCCCTGGAGGACAGCCTGCCTGCCCTGGTAGCAGCACTGCCTGCCCTGGAGGTCTGCTATCCAGCCCTGGAGGACAGCCTGCCTGCCCTGGTAGCAGCACTGCCAGCCCTGGAGGTCTGCCTGTTAGCCCTGGAGGTCTGCTATCCAGCCCTGGAGGTCAGCTATCCAGCCCTGGAGGTCTGCTATCCAGCCCTGGAGGTCTGCCTGCCTGCCTGCCTGCCCTGGAGGTCAGCCTGCCAGCCCTGGAGGTCTGCCTGTTAGCCCTGGAGGTCTGCTATCCAGCCCTGGTAGCAGCACTGCCTGCCCTGGAGGTCTGCCTGCCTGCCCTGGAGGTCTGCCTTCCAGCCCTGGAGGTCTGCTATCCAGCCCTGGTAGCAGCACTGCCTGCCCTGGAGGTCTGCCTGCCTGCCTTCCAGCCCTGGAGGTCTGCTATCCAGCCCTGGTAGCAGCACTGCCTGCCCTGGAGGTCTGCCTGCCTGCCCTGGAGGTCTGCCTTCCAGCCCTGGAGGACAGCCTGCCTGCCCTGGTAGCAGCACTGCCTGCCTTCCAGCCCTGGAGGTCTGCCTGTTAGCCCTGGAGGTCTGCTATCCAGCCCTGGTAGCAGCACTGCCTGCCCTGGAGGTCTGCCTGCCTGCCCTGGAGGTCTGCCTGTTAGCCCTGGAGGTCAGCCTGTTAGCCCTGGAGGTCTGCTATCCAGCCCTGGAGGTCAGCTATCCAGCCCTGGAGGTCTGCCTGCCTGCCCTGGAGGTCTGCCTGTTAGCCCTGGAGGTCTGCTATCCAGCCCTGGAGGTCTGCTATCCAGCCCTGGTAGCAGCACTGCCAGCCCTGGAGGTCTGCCTGTTAGCCCTGGAGGTCTGCTATCCAGCCCTGGTAGCAGCACTGCCAGCCCTGGAGGTCTGCCTGCCTGCCCTGGAGGTCTGCCTGTTAGCCCTGGAGGTCAGCCTGTTAGCCCTGGAGGTCTGCTATCCAGCCCTGGAGGTCAGCTATCCAGCCCTGGAGGTCTGCCTGCCTGCCTGCCTGCCCTGGAGGTCAGCCTGCCAGCCCTGGAGGTCTGCCTGTTAGCCCTGGAGGTCTGCTATCCAGCCCTGGAGGTCTGCTATCCAGCCCTGGTAGCAGCACTGCCAGCCCTGGAGGTCTGCCTGTTAGCCCTGGAGGTCTGCTATCCAGCCCTGGTAGCAGCACTGCCTGCCCTGGAGGTCTGCCTGCCTGCCTTCCAGCCCTGGAGGTCTGCTATCCAGCCCTGGTAGCAGCACTGCCTGCCCTGGAGGTCTGCCTGTTAGCCCTGGAGGTCTGCTATCCAGCCCTGGAGGTCTGCTATCCAGCCCTGGTAGCAGCACTGCCTGCCCTGGAGGTCTGCCTGTTAGCCCTGGAGGACAGCCTGCCTGCCCTGGTAGCAGCACTGCCTGCCTTCCAGCCCTGGAGGTCTGCCTGTTAGCCCTGGAGGTCTGCTATCCAGCCCTGGTAGCAGCACTGCCTGCCCTGGAGGTCTGCCTGCCTGCCTTCCAGCCCTGGAGGTCTGCTATCCATCCCTGGAGGTCTGCCTGCCTGCCATCCAGCCCTGGAGGACAGCCTGCCTGCCCTGGTAGCAGCACTGCCTGCCCTGGAGGTCTGCTATCCAGCCCTGGAGGACAGCCTGCCTGCCCTGGTAGCAGCACTGCCTGCCCTGGAGGTCTGCTATCCAGCCCTGGAGGACAGCCTGCCTGCCCTGGTAGCAGCACTGCCTGCCCTGGAGGTCAGCCTGTTAGCCCTGGAGGTCTGCCTGCCTGCCCTGGAGGTCAGCCTGTTAGCCCTGGAGGTCTGCCTGCCTGCCATCCAGCCCTGGCAGCAGCACTGCCTGCCCTGGTAGCAGCACTGCCTGCCCTGGAGGTCTGCTATCCAGCCCTGGTAGCAGCACTGCCTGCCCTGGAGGTCTGCTATCCAGCCCTGGAGGACAGCCTGCCTGCCCTGGTAGCAGCACTGCCTGCCCTGGAGGTCTGCTATCCAGCCCTGGAGGTCTGCTATCCAGCCCTGGTAGCAGCACTGCCTGCCCTGGAGGTCAGCCTGTTAGCCCTGGAGGTCTGCCTGCCTGCCCTGGTAGCAGCACGGCCTACCTGCCTGCCTGCCCTCGAGGTCTGCCTGCCTGCCTGCCCTGGAGGTCAGCCTTCCAGCCCTGGCAGCAGCACGGCCTACCTGCCTGCCAGCCTGCCCTCCCCAGCCACACAGCCCTGCCTGCCTGCCTGCCAGCCCTGGAGGTCTCCCTGCCAGCCCTGGAGGTCTGCCTGCCTGCCTGCCTGCCTGCCTGCCTGCCCTGGAGGTCTGCCATCCTGCCTTCCAGCCCTGGAGGTCAGCCTGCCAGCCCTGGAGGTCTGCCTGTTAGCCCTGGAGGTCAGCCTGTTAGCCCTGGAGGTCTGCCTGCCTGCCCTGGCAGCAGCACTGCCTGCCCTGGAGGTCTGCTATCCAGCCCTGGAGGACAGCCTGCCTGCCCTGGTAGCAGCACTGCCTGCCCTGGTAGCAGCACTGCCTGCCCTGGAGGTCTGCTATCCAGCCCTGGTAGCAGCACTGCCTGCCCTGGAGGTCTGCTATCCAGCCCTGGAGGACAGCCTGCCTGCCCTGGTAGCAGCACTGCCTGCCCTGGAGGTCTGCTATCCAGCCCTGGAGGACAGCCTGCCTGCCCTGGTAGCAGCACTGCCAGCCCTGGAGGTCTGCCTGTTAGCCCTGGAGGTCTGCTATCCAGCCCTGGAGGTCAGCTATCCAGCCCTGGAGGTCTGCTATCCAGCCCTGGAGGTCTGCCTGCCTGCCTGCCTGCCCTGGAGGTCAGCCTGCCAGCCCTGGAGGTCTGCCTGTTAGCCCTGGAGGTCTGCTATCCAGCCCTGGTAGCAGCACTGCCTGCCCTGGAGGTCTGCCTGCCTGCCCTGGAGGTCTGCCTTCCAGCCCTGGAGGTCTGCTATCCAGCCCTGGTAGCAGCACTGCCTGCCCTGGAGGTCTGCCTGCCTGCCTTCCAGCCCTGGAGGTCTGCTATCCAGCCCTGGTAGCAGCACTGCCTGCCCTGGAGGTCTGCCTGCCTGCCCTGGAGGTCTGCCTTCCAGCCCTGGAGGACAGCCTGCCTGCCCTGGTAGCAGCACTGCCTGCCTTCCAGCCCTGGAGGTCTGCCTGTTAGCCCTGGAGGTCTGCTATCCAGCCCTGGTAGCAGCACTGCCTGCCCTGGAGGTCTGCCTGCCTGCCCTGGAGGTCTGCCTGTTAGCCCTGGAGGTCAGCCTGTTAGCCCTGGAGGTCTGCTATCCAGCCCTGGAGGTCAGCTATCCAGCCCTGGAGGTCTGCCTGCCTGCCCTGGAGGTCTGCCTGTTAGCCCTGGAGGTCTGCTATCCAGCCCTGGAGGTCTGCTATCCAGCCCTGGTAGCAGCACTGCCAGCCCTGGAGGTCTGCCTGTTAGCCCTGGAGGTCTGCTATCCAGCCCTGGTAGCAGCACTGCCTGCCCTGGAGGTCTGCCTGCCTGCCCTGGAGGTCTGCCTGTTAGCCCTGGAGGTCAGCCTGTTAGCCCTGGAGGTCTGCTATCCAGCCCTGGAGGTCAGCTATCCAGCCCTGGAGGTCTGCCTGCCTGCCTGCCTGCCCTGGAGGTCAGCCTGCCAGCCCTGGAGGTCTGCCTGTTAGCCCTGGAGGTCTGCTATCCAGCCCTGGAGGTCTGCTATCCAGCCCTGGTAGCAGCACTGCCAGCCCTGGAGGTCTGCCTGTTAGCCCTGGAGGTCTGCTATCCAGCCCTGGTAGCAGCACTGCCTGCCCTGGAGGTCTGCCTGCCTGCCTTCCAGCCCTGGAGGTCTGCTATCCAGCCCTGGTAGCAGCACTGCCTGCCCTGGAGGTCTGCCTGTTAGCCCTGGAGGTCTGCTATCCAGCCCTGGAGGTCTGCTATCCAGCCCTGGTAGCAGCACTGCCTGCCCTGGAGGTCTGCCTGTTAGCCCTGGAGGACAGCCTGCCTGCCCTGGTAGCAGCACTGCCTGCCTTCCAGCCCTGGAGGTCTGCCTGTTAGCCCTGGAGGTCTGCTATCCAGCCCTGGTAGCAGCACTGCCTGCCCTGGAGGTCTGCCTGCCTGCCTTCCAGCCCTGGAGGTCTGCTATCCAGCCCTGGTAGCAGCACTGCCTGCCCTGGAGGTCTGCCTGCCTGCCCTGGAGGTCTGCCTTCCAGCCCTGGAGGACAGCCTGCCTGCCCTGGTAGCAGCACTGCCTGCCTTCCAGCCCTGGAGGTCTGCCTGTTAGCCCTGGAGGTCTGCTATCCAGCCCTGGTAGCAGCACTGCCTGCCCTGGAGGTCAGCCTGTTAGCCCTGGAGGTCTGCCTGCCTGCCCTGGTAGCAGCACTGCCTGCCTTCCAGCCCTGGAGGTCTGCCTGTTAGCCCTGGAGGTCTGCTATCCAGCCCTGGTAGCAGCACTGCCTGCCCTGGAGGTCTGCCTGCCTGCCTTCCAGCCCTGGAGGTCTGCTATCCATCCCTGGAGGTCTGCCTGCCTGCCATCCAGCCCTGGAGGTCTGCTATCCAGCCCTGGTAGCAGCACTGCCTGCCCTGGAGGTCTGCTATCCAGCCCTGGAGGACAGCCTGCCTGCCCTGGTAGCAGCACTGCCTGCCCTGGAGGTCTGCTATCCAGCCCTGGAGGACAGCCTGCCTGCCCTGGTAGCAGCACTGCCTGCCCTGGAGGTCTGCTATCCAGCCCTGGAGGACAGCCTGCCTGCCCTGGTAGCAGCACTGCCTGCCCTGGAGGTCTGCTATCCAGCCCTGGAGGACAGCCTGCCTGCCCTGGAGGTCAGCCTGTTAGCCCTGGAGGTCTGCCTGCCTGCCATCCAGCCCTGGCAGCAGCACTGCCTGCCCTGGTAGCAGCACTGCCTGCCCTGGAGGTCTGCTATCCAGCCCTGGTAGCAGCACTGCCTGCCCTGGAGGTCTGCCTGCCTGCCTGCCAGCCCTGGAGGTCTGCCTGTTAGCCCTGGAGGTCTGCTATCCAGCCCTGGAGGTCTGCTATCCAGCCCTGGTAGCAGCACTGCCTGCCCTGGAGGTCAGCCTGTTAGCCCTGGAGGTCTGCCTGCCTGCCCTGGTAGCAGCACGGCCTACCTGCCTGCCTGCCCTCGAGGTCTGCCTGCCTGCCTGCCCTGGAGGTCAGCCTTCCAGCCCTGGCAGCAGCACGGCCTACCTGCCTGCCAGCCTGCCCTCCCCAGCCACACAGCCCTGCCTGCCTGCCTGCCAGCCCTGGAGGTCTCCCTGCCAGCCCTGGAGGTCTGCCTGCCTGCCTGCCTGCCTGCCTGCCTGCCCTGGAGGTCTGCCATCCTGCCTTCCAGCCCTGGAGGTCAGCCTGCCAGCCCTGGAGGTCTGCCTGTTAGCCCTGGAGGTCAGCCTGTTAGCCCTGGAGGTCTGCCTGCCTGCCCTGGCAGCAGCACTGCCTGCCCTGGAGGTCTGCTATCCAGCCCTGGAGGACAGCCTGCCTGCCCTGGTAGCAGCACTGCCTGCCCTGGTAGCAGCACTGCCTGCCCTGGAGGTCTGCTATCCAGCCCTGGTAGCAGCACTGCCTGCCCTGGAGGTCTGCTATCCAGCCCTGGAGGACAGCCTGCCTGCCCTGGTAGCAGCACTGCCTGCCCTGGAGGTCTGCTATCCAGCCCTGGAGGACAGCCTGCCTGCCCTGGTAGCAGCACTGCCAGCCCTGGAGGTCTGCCTGTTAGCCCTGGAGGTCTGCTATCCAGCCCTGGAGGTCAGCTATCCAGCCCTGGAGGTCTGCTATCCAGCCCTGGAGGTCTGCCTGCCTGCCTGCCTGCCCTGGAGGTCAGCCTGCCAGCCCTGGAGGTCTGCCTGTTAGCCCTGGAGGTCTGCTATCCAGCCCTGGTAGCAGCACTGCCTGCCCTGGAGGTCTGCCTGCCTGCCCTGGAGGTCTGCCTTCCAGCCCTGGAGGTCTGCTATCCAGCCCTGGTAGCAGCACTGCCTGCCCTGGAGGTCTGCCTGCCTGCCTTCCAGCCCTGGAGGTCTGCTATCCAGCCCTGGTAGCAGCACTGCCTGCCCTGGAGGTCTGCCTGCCTGCCCTGGAGGTCTGCCTTCCAGCCCTGGAGGACAGCCTGCCTGCCCTGGTAGCAGCACTGCCTGCCTTCCAGCCCTGGAGGTCTGCCTGTTAGCCCTGGAGGTCTGCTATCCAGCCCTGGTAGCAGCACTGCCTGCCCTGGAGGTCTGCCTGCCTGCCCTGGAGGTCTGCCTGTTAGCCCTGGAGGTCAGCCTGTTAGCCCTGGAGGTCTGCTATCCAGCCCTGGAGGTCAGCTATCCAGCCCTGGAGGTCTGCCTGCCTGCCCTGGAGGTCTGCCTGTTAGCCCTGGAGGTCTGCTATCCAGCCCTGGAGGTCTGCTATCCAGCCCTGGTAGCAGCACTGCCAGCCCTGGAGGTCTGCCTGTTAGCCCTGGAGGTCTGCTATCCAGCCCTGGTAGCAGCACTGCCTGCCCTGGAGGTCTGCCTGCCTGCCCTGGAGGTCTGCCTGTTAGCCCTGGAGGTCAGCCTGTTAGCCCTGGAGGTCTGCTATCCAGCCCTGGAGGTCAGCTATCCAGCCCTGGAGGTCTGCCTGCCTGCCTGCCTGCCCTGGAGGTCAGCCTGCCAGCCCTGGAGGTCTGCCTGTTAGCCCTGGAGGTCTGCTATCCAGCCCTGGAGGTCTGCTATCCAGCCCTGGTAGCAGCACTGCCAGCCCTGGAGGTCTGCCTGTTAGCCCTGGAGGTCTGCTATCCAGCCCTGGTAGCAGCACTGCCTGCCCTGGAGGTCTGCCTGCCTGCCTTCCAGCCCTGGAGGTCTGCTATCCAGCCCTGGTAGCAGCACTGCCTGCCCTGGAGGTCTGCCTGTTAGCCCTGGAGGTCTGCTATCCAGCCCTGGAGGTCTGCTATCCAGCCCTGGTAGCAGCACTGCCTGCCCTGGAGGTCTGCCTGTTAGCCCTGGAGGACAGCCTGCCTGCCCTGGTAGCAGCACTGCCTGCCTTCCAGCCCTGGAGGTCTGCCTGTTAGCCCTGGAGGTCTGCTATCCAGCCCTGGTAGCAGCACTGCCTGCCCTGGAGGTCTGCCTGCCTGCCTTCCAGCCCTGGAGGTCTGCTATCCATCCCTGGAGGTCTGCCTGCCTGCCATCCAGCCCTGGAGGACAGCCTGCCTGCCCTGGTAGCAGCACTGCCTGCCCTGGAGGTCTGCTATCCAGCCCTGGAGGACAGCCTGCCTGCCCTGGTAGCAGCACTGCCTGCCCTGGAGGTCTGCTATCCAGCCCTGGAGGACAGCCTGCCTGCCCTGGTAGCAGCACTGCCTGCCCTGGAGGTCAGCCTGTTAGCCCTGGAGGTCTGCCTGCCTGCCCTGGAGGTCAGCCTGTTAGCCCTGGAGGTCTGCCTGCCTGCCATCCAGCCCTGGCAGCAGCACTGCCTGCCCTGGTAGCAGCACTGCCTGCCCTGGAGGTCTGCTATCCAGCCCTGGTAGCAGCACTGCCTGCCCTGGAGGTCTGCTATCCAGCCCTGGAGGACAGCCTGCCTGCCCTGGTAGCAGCACTGCCTGCCCTGGAGGTCTGCTATCCAGCCCTGGAGGTCTGCTATCCAGCCCTGGTAGCAGCACTGCCTGCCCTGGAGGTCAGCCTGTTAGCCCTGGAGGTCTGCCTGCCTGCCCTGGTAGCAGCACGGCCTACCTGCCTGCCTGCCCTCGAGGTCTGCCTGCCTGCCTGCCCTGGAGGTCAGCCTTCCAGCCCTGGCAGCAGCACGGCCTACCTGCCTGCCAGCCTGCCCTCCCCAGCCACACAGCCCTGCCTGCCTGCCTGCCAGCCCTGGAGGTCTCCCTGCCAGCCCTGGAGGTCTGCCTGCCTGCCTGCCTGCCTGCCTGCCTGCCCTGGAGGTCTGCCATCCTGCCTTCCAGCCCTGGAGGTCAGCCTGCCAGCCCTGGAGGTCAGCCTGTTAGCCCTGGAGGTCTGCCTGCCTGCCTGCCTGCCTGCCCTGGAGGTCAGCCTGCCAGCCCTGGAGGTCTGCCTGCCTGCCTGCCTGCCCTGGAGGTCAGCCTGCCAGCCCTGGCAGCAGCACGGCCTACCTGCCTGCCTGCCCTGGAGGTCTGCCTGCCTGCCTGCCCTGGAGGTCAGCCTTCCAGCCCTGGCAGCAGCACGGCCTACCTGCCTGCCAGCCTGCCCTCCCCAGCCACACAGCCCTGCCTGCCTGCCTGCCAGCCCTGGAGGTCTCCCTGCCAGCCCTGGAGGTCTGCCTGCCTGCCTGCCTGCCTGCCTGCCTGCCCTGGAGGTCTGCCATCCTGCCTTCCAGCCCTGGAGGTCAGCCTGCCAGCCCTGGAGGTCAGCCTGTTAGCCCTGGAGGTCTGCCTGCCTGCCTGCCTGCCTGCCCTGGAGGTCTGCCTGCCTGCCTGCCCCGGAGGTCAGCCCCAGGCAGCCGGGTGGCCTGCCTGCTGCTGCTAGGCCGCTGCCCCGAGCCGCCGACCCCATCGACAGGAACACGAGAGAGTTTACAAGCGAGAGGAGGCCACATATTCGACACCTTTCGTGCTCGTTTTAGTCTCCAGTCTGTTTTGACGTGTGTTATTCTGAATCTGCTGCTTTAACTCAAGGGATTCTGTCGCGATTGATGCCTTGTCCTTCGCTGTATGTTTGCACTGGTGTTGTAAGTCGCCCTCTGTAAGATCATCATTTATTATCTGCCAAGAAATAAAGATCATCATAATGTTCCCCAACTTTCAGCTTCTGGGGAGTTTGTTCCAGAGTGTGACGACTCTCTCTCTATCACCATCTCTCTCTCTATCTCCATCTCTCTATCACCATCTCTCTCTCTATCACCATCTCTCTCTCTATCTCTATCTCTCTATCACCATCTCTCTCTCCATCTCCATCTCTCTCTCTATCTCCATCTCTCTCTATCTCCATCTCTATCTCCATCTCTCTATCTCCACCTCTCTCTCCCTCTCCACCTCTCTCTCTCTCTATCTCTCCCTCTCTCTCACTGTGTGTGTGTGTGTGTGTGTGTGTGTGTGTGTGTGTGTGTGTGTGTGTGTGTGTGTGTGTGTGTACAGCAGTGTCCCTAGACGAGAGAGAGATCCCTAGACGGGGAAATTACTTTCAAACTGCAGTACCGAAATGTGTCCGTTAGATGGCAGCATGCACCAAGGAATGAAGGAAAGTGCAAAACAAAATGAAAAGGCACATCGCCTGGGCGAAAAATAATCGTAACAAATCAACGGGGGCATTTCTCCGAAAACTAACACCGGGGCAGTGCTCAGGGGGGTCCCACCTCGTGGCCACCCGGTTTGGGGGGCGATCGGGGCCGGTTCCGAAAATCGCTAAATCTCCCATAGCCAGCCCACGCTCCATCCGATAGAGCAATGCCGGGCGGCCGGCCGGCAACTACGGATCATAACAAATCAACGGGGGCATTTCTCCGAAAACTAACACCGGGGCAGTGCTCAGGGGGGTCCCACCTCGTGGCCACCCGGTTTGGGGGGCGATCGGGGCCGGTTCCGAAAATCGCTAAATCTCCCATAGCCAGCCCACGCTCCATCCGATAGAGCAATGCCGGGCGGCCGGCCGGCAACTACGGATCATAACAAATCAACGGGGGCATTTCTCCGAAAACTAACACCGGGGCAGTGCTCAGGGGGGTCCCACCTCGTGGCCACCCGGTTTGGGGGGCGATCGGGGCCGGTTCCGAAAATCGCTAAATCTCCCATAGCCAGCCCACGCTCCATCCGATAGAGCAATGCCGGGCGGCCGGCCGGCAACTACGGATCATAACAAATCAACGGGGGCATTTCTCCGAAAACTAACACCGGGGCAGTGCTCAGGGGGGTCCCACCTCGTGGCCACCCGGTTTGGGGGGCGATCGGGGCCGGTTCCGAAAATCGCTAAATCTCCCATAGCCAGCCCACGCTCCATCCGATAGAGCAATGCCGGGCGGCCGGCCGGCAACTACGGATCATAACAAATCAACGGGGGCATTTCTCCGAAAACTAACACCGGGGCAGTGCTCAGGGGGGTCCCACCTCGTGGCCACCCGGTTTGGGGGGCGATCGGGGCCGGTTCCGAAAATCGCTAAATCTCCCATAGCCAGCCCACGCTCCATCCGATAGAGCAATGCCGGGCGGCCGGCCGGCAACTACGGATCATAAGAAATCAACGGGGGCATTTCTCCGAAAACTAACACCGGGGCAGTGCTCAGGGGGGTCCCACCTCGTGGCCACCCGGTTTGGGGGGCCATCGGGGCCGGCTGAAGAATCGCCCATACTCTGCCATAGGCAGCCCACGGTCCATCCGATCAGAGCAATGCCGGGCGGCCGGCAACCTATGGATCATAACACATCAACGGAGGCATGATAAGAGCATCTTTTATTATCTGCCAAGAAATATAGACCATCACAATGTTCCCCAACTTTCAGCTTCTACCACATCGCTGGGGAGTTTATTCCACTGTGTGACTACTCTCTCTCTATCTCTCTCTCTCTCTCTCTCTCTCTCTCTCTCTCTCTCTGTGTGTGTGTGTGTGTGTGTGTGTGTGTGTGTGTGTGTGTGTGTGTGTGTGTGTGTGTGTGTACAGCAGTGTCTCCGGTTTTCCTTTTGGAATGCCTTGAAGCCGGGGGGGCTTTGCACTCATGAGAACATAGGGTGTCCTTGCCCTCCTTTCGCAGCCCAGGGCATTGAGAGATCCCTAGACGGGGAAATTACTTTCAAACTGCAGTACCGAAATGTGTCCGTTAGATGGTAGCATGCACCAAGGAATGAAGGAAAGTGCAAAACAAAATGAAAAGGCACATCGCCTGGGCGAAAAATAATCGTAACAAATCAACGGGGGCATTTCTCCGAAAACTAACACCGGGGCAGTGCTCAGGGGGGTCCCACCTCGTGGCCACCCGGTTTGGGGGGCGATCGGGGCCGGTTCCGAAAATCGCTAAATCTCCCATAGCCAGCCCACGCTCCATCCGATAGAGCAATGCCGGGCGGCCGGCCGGCAACTACGGATCATAACAAATCAACGGGGGCATTTCTCCGAAAACTAACACCGGGGCAGTGCTCAGGGGGGTCCCACCTCGTGGCCACCCGGTTTGGGGGGCGATCGGGGCCGGTTCCGAAAATCGCTAAATCTCCCATAGCCAGCACACGCTCCATCCGATAGAGCAATGCCGGGCGGCCGGCCGGCAACTACGGATCATAACAAATCAACGGGGGCATTTCTCCGAAAACTAACACCGGGGCAGTGCTCAGGGGGGTCCCACCTCGTGGCCACCCGGTTTGGGGGGCGATCGGGGCCGGTTCCGAAAATCGCTAAATCTCCCATAGCCAGCCCACGCTCCATCCGATAGAGCAATGCCGGGCGGCCGGCCGGCAACTACGGATCATAACAAATCAACGGGGGCATTTCTCGGAAAACTAACACCGGGGCAGTGCTCAGGGGGGTCCCACCTCGTGGCCACCCGGTTTGGGGGGCCATCGGGGCCGGTTCCGAAAATCGCTAAATCTCCCATAGCCAGCCCACGCTCCATCCGATAGAGCAATGCCGGGCGGCCGGCCGGCAACTACGGATCATAACAAATCAACGGGGGCATTTCTCCAGAAACTAACACCGGGGCAGTGCTCAGGAGGCTCCCAGCTATCAGCCACCCTATCCCGGGACCGATGGGAGCACTTTAAAATTTTCGAGTCAGGGGACCAGACGGCCGAGTGAAAAACTTTGAAAAATATTCTATCTCCTCACTCCCATTGACTTTGCATTAGGGCGACCAGGCGGCCGGCGGAAAAAAAATCATAACAAATCAACGGGGGCATTTCTCCAGAAACTAACACCGGGGCTGTGCTCAGGGGGCTCCCAGCTATCAGCCACCCTACCCTGGGACCGATGGGAGCACTTTAAAATTTTCGAGTCAGGGGACCAGACGGCCGAGTGAAAAACTTTGAAAAATATTCTATCTCCTCACTCCCATTGACTTTGCATTAGGGCGACCAGGCGGCCGGCGGAAAAAAAATCATAACAAATCAACGGGGGCATTTCTCCAGAAACTAACACCGGGGCAGTGCTCAGGAGGCTCCCAGCTATCAGCCACCCTATCCCGGGACCGATGGGAGCACTTTAAAATTTTCGAGTCAGGGGACCAGACGGCCGAGTGAAAAACTTTGAAAAATATTCTATCTCCTCACTCCCATTGACTTTGCATTAGGGCGACCAGGCGGCCGGCGGAAAAAAAATCATAACAAATCAACGGGGGCATTTCTCCAGAAACTAACACCGGGGCTGTGCTCAGGGGGCTCCCAGCTATCAGCCACCCTACCCTGGGACCGATGGGAGCACTTTAAAATTTTCGAGTCAGGGGACCAGACGGCCGAGTGAAAAACTTTGAAAAATATTCTATCTCCTCACTCCCATTGACTTTGCATTAGGGCGACCAGGCGGCCGGCGGAAAAAAAATCATAACAAATCAACGGGGGCATTTCTCCAGAAACTAACACCGGGGCAGTGCTCAGGGGGCTCCCAGCTATCAGCCACCCTACCCTGGGACCGATGGGAGCACTTTAAAATTTTCGAGTCAGGGGACCAGACGGCCGAGTGAAAAACTTTGAAAAATATTCTATCTCCTCACTCCCATTGACTTTGCATTAGGGCGACCAGGCGGCCGGCGGAAAAAAAATCATAACAAATCAACGGGGGCATTTCTCCAGAAACTAACACCGGGGCAGTGCTCAGGGGGCTCCCAGCTATCAGCCACCCTACCCTGGGACCGATGGGAGCACTTTAAAATTTTCGAGTCAGGGGACCAGACGGCCGAGTGAAAAACTTTGAAAAATATTCTATCTCCTCACTCCCATTGACTTTACATTAGGGCGACCAGGCGGCCGGCGGAAAAAAAATCATAACAAATCAACGGGGGCATTTCTCCAGAAACTAACACCGGGGCTGTGCTCAGGGGGCTCCCAGCTATCAGCCCCCCGGGTCTGGGGGCATTGTTTTTCTTTTTAATCATTTTGAGCATTTCCCCCAGTTTAGAGATGTGTGCCCCTAGACAACCCATTGAGAATAACTATGAAATGTTCTGAAGTTTTGATTTTCAAATGTCGGTGAAAATTGAAAAACGTCATATATTCTTCAAAGGAAGCATGGGGCGATGGTAGGGAGAGTCCCCGCAGCGTGCCTCGGCAGCGATGGGAGCGTTTTCGATGTCCCCGTCCCCCCCCATAGGGATAGAAGGGGAGTTAGGTGACCAGGCGTCCCGGGTCCCAAAAATCGAAAAATTAATATAGAATGCTTTTTAATCCATAAATAAAGTAGGGGGCAGTCCTGGTGAGAGTCCCAGCCACAGCCCCAGTGTGTTTTGGAGTCGTTTGTGGCCGGGTGAAAAACTTTGAAAAATTTTCTATCTCCTCACTCCCATTGACTTTGCATTAGGGCGACCAGGCGGCCGGCGGAAAAAAAATCATAACAAATCAACGGGGGCATTTCTCCGAAAACTAACACCGGGGCAGTGCTCAGGGGGCTCCCAGCTATCAGCCACCCTATCCCGGGACCGATGGGAGCACTTTAAAATTTTCGAGTTAGGGGACCAGGCGGCCGAGTGAAAAACTTTGAAAAATTTTCTATCTCCTCACTCCCATTGACTTTGCATTAGGGCGACCAGGCGGCCGGCGGAAAAAAAATCATAACAAATCAACGGAGGCATTTCTCCGAAAACTAACACCGGGGCAGTGCTCAGGGGGCTCCCAGCTATCAGCCACCCTATCCCGGGACCGATGGGAGCACTTTAAAATTTTCGAGTTAGGGGACCAGGCGGCCGAGTGAAAAACTTAGAAAAATTTTCTATCTCCCCTAGGTGACCAGGCAGCCGGAGCTGATTTTTCTGACCCCTAAAACAATTATTAAAAGGTATTTTTTCGCCAAACTAAGACTTTTAAAATTCAAATAGGATGATTATCTACTGCCCCAGTGGGTTTTTGAACAATTTTAAGCCTTTTTGACAGTTTTCATTTTTCCCCCATTGACTTCAATGGGAGTTAGGTGACCAGTCCTCCGACTTTTGAACCTCTCCTGGGGGGGCTGTGAGCCCCCGATTTCTTTGCAAAGCACGTCATTCGATTCGTCTCAGTCCCCTCTATATACCCCGTGTGTTTGTTTTCTCGAAAAAACCCCGGAACACGGTTTTTTAGGGGGGGGGTGGGGGGGGGGTACTTCGGAGCCATTTGGGGGGGGGTAAACGACATTTCCCGAAATTAATTTTGACACAGCCTTCCTCAGAATCGCTTTTCCAACAAAATGCTTTTTATTTCGAGTCTCTACGATGTTCCTAAGTGGTCGAAACCACTTTTGGACAGTTTTTACACCAAACGGCTCGGGCGCACAGCGGGCCGTGTGCCGATGGGCGGTTCTCGCGGGTCTTAGGCGGGGCTAGGCTGCTCGCGGCGGGCAAGGGAGTGCCGTGTGCAGCCGCCACAGTGTTCCAGGCTGTCAGCATTTCTCTACGGTGCCGGGGGAAATACAGGAACTGGGTTTTTGAAGACACTTAGTGCAATGAGAGAGGTCAAAACTGAGCTAAGGGCACTTGCTGGAGGAAAGTGGCTGGGCCCCGCTAGCTCTTTTACGGACACTTTCTGGACTTGGCCCGGGATTTTCAGACGGTTCTTTGCGACTGTCTGATCATCCAGCGAAATGCAAGGGGGGAACGGTCCCGGCCGCACCCCGCGTTTCAGGCCTCGTCGGCGGCCCGCTCCGGCGGCTGCGCCCGCTAAGTCTTCGCGGCCCGCCGTGGAGAGTGTGTATGCTGCCCGCCCCAGACGTTCACCCCAAGGGCTTGCGGGCCTTTAAGGGTCTGTCTTTCGGGGTTTCACGGGCTCTGACCTCACCTCCCTGTGGTTCCCGACCGGGGTGTATGTATGCTGCCCGCCCCAGACGTTCACCCCAAGGGCTTGCGGGCCTTTAAGGGTCTGTCTTTCGGGGTTTCACGGGCTCTGACATCTCCCCGGTGGTTCCCACGGAACGGACATATGTATGCTGCCCGCCCCCGGCAGGAACCCCAAGGGCTTGCGGGCCTTTAAGGGTGAGTGCGGGGGGCGTACGGGCTCTGACATATCTCCGGTGGCTCCCACGGAACGGACATATGTATGCTGCCCGCCCCCGGCAGGAACCCCAAGGGCTGTCCCGGCCTTTAAGGGTGAGTGCGGGGGGCGTACG
>NW_027103019.1:87500-90000 GCF_036373705.1 Amia ocellicauda
GCTTCCCGATTTGAGTATAAGTTGCAGTGCTTGCAGGGAACATCTGGGAAGAGTAGGAAAGGCGGTAGAACACTATGCGAAAAGGCACCGTAGTGTGAAACTACTCTTCAAATGTGCAAAATGCGATAAGACCAGCATAAACCACCACTCAATTTCTTGTCATGTGCCCAAGTGCAGGGGCATGAGGGAAACCCAGGTCTCAGAAAAGGCCTGGGAGTGCGAGGAGTGCCACCTTCACTTTGAGACAAAGTCTGGTCTTTCGCAACACAAACGCCACGCACACCCAGCTGTACGCAACAAAGAAAGAATCGCGGAAAGCACTAAGGGCGGCTCACAAAAAGGAAGGCCGGTGAAGCTTTGGACAGAGGAGGAATCGAATAGACTTGCTGAGCTGGAGGTCTCATTCAAAGGGCGTAAAAACATCAACCAGCTCATCGCCGCTGAGCTCGGTACGAAAACCAACAAGCAGGTTAGCGATAAAAGGAGGGCACCTAGGAAAAGGTCGGCTTTGTCACAAACAGGTGCCCCCCCCGAAAGGAACACAAATCTAGCAAAGTTCCTGGAGGCGCAAACCGCTGCACCCGAGGCGAGATCAGGGCTAGGAGCGCAGTTGCGGATACTGGCTTCTAGGTTGGTTCGGGACACGGATGTCTCCAGGTATCCCTGCCTGGAGGTCATCAGGGCCTGGCTGGACGGCGATGCAAAGGTTAACGCCCTTGCTGAAACAAAAACTCGATGGACGCTTCTTCCTTTCAAGGATAAGAAGAAAATGTCTCGTTCCAGACAAGGAAAGGGAGAAGAGAAACCTATGAAACATCCTTTCAGATCCTGGATGAAAAGACGGGCAATAAAAAGAGGCACTTACTTGAGATACCAGAGCCTCTTCTCGAGAAGCAAACAACGCCTCGCCTCGATCATCCTGGATGGCACAGATACAGTCTCGTGCCCAGTACCACTCTCTGAAGTACACGATGCGTACAAACAGAAGTGGGAAGCTGAAACTCCCTACGTGGGACTCGGAGGTTTCCACTCCCTAATGAGAGCCGACAACGAGATATTTGAAACTCTTATCACTGGGGAAGAGGTAATCGAAAACCTGAAGGCCGTAAAAAGAACGTCGGCCGCGGGGCCAGATGGCATTTCCCGCAATGCCATCGATGAGGGGGATCCAGAGGGTGAGGCGATGGCAGCCTTGTTTAACACATGGCTGACTACAGGAGTCATACCTAACATCGTAAAGCGATGCAGGTCGATACTACTTCCAAAGACCATGGACCCGGAACAACAGAAGGATATTGGCAACTGGAGGCCAATTACAATCGGTTCAATGGTGCTGAGGTTGTTCTCGAGAGTAATGACGATGCGGCTGGCCACAGCGTGTCCTCTGAACCCGAGACAGCGCGGATTCATCTCTGCTCCAGGCTGCTCTGAGAACATCATGGTGTTGGGGAACATCATAGAGCAAGCTAAGAGACAGCAGAAGGACCTCGCAGTAGTATTTATCGACATCGCGAAAGCTTTTGACTCCGTTTCCCATAAGCACATCATCGATGTGCTGCAGCAAATGGGGGTAGACAGCCATGTGGTAGGATTGATCCAGGAATCCTACAGAAATTGCGTCACTTCAATCGAGGTGGACGGCAAAAAGACTCCCGACATCCGCATATGTACGGGAGTCAAACAAGGTGACCCCATGTCTCCCCTGCTATTCAACCTGGCAATGGACCCCCTCATCACCAGCTTGGAAACGCACGGACAAGGATTTCTGTCGGAAGGAGGCCGTGTGACCACCCTTGCATTTGCTGACGACCTAGTGTTACTGAGCGACGGCTGGAAGGGCATGCTGCATAACATCTCTATCCTCGAGTCCTTCTGCAAACTGACGGGCCTTAGGGCACAGGCTCGAAAGTGTCATGGCTTCCTAGTTACACCTACACACGACTCGTACACAATTAACAACTGTGTACCATGGGAGATCGGAGGGGCCGGTCTCCACATGATCAACCCTGATGAGTCTGAGAGATACCTGGGCGTGAAGGTGAACCCCTGGATAGGTATCTCGAAGCCTGACCTGACGGATCAGTTGCGGACATGGATCACGAGGATAGATGAGGCGCCACTGAAGCCCAGTCAGAAAGTGGCCATCCTCAATCAACATGCAGTACCTCGGCTCATGTACCTGGCCGATCACGCACAATGCAAACAAAACACCTTGAACGCCCTGGACTCCGAAGTTCGGAAAGCCATAAAGCTCTGGTTGCGCCTTCCTGCCTCGACCTGTAACGGCTTGCTTTACGCTCGTGCTAAAGACGGTGGACTGGGAGCACTGAGGTTGGCAAAGCTGATCCCATCAATACAGGCGAGAAGAATGCACAGGATGGCGAACTCTACGGATGTTATTGTTCGCAGCCTGATGCAAACAAGGAAGGCGACTGAAGATTTCGAAAAGCTATGGATTAAGGCTGGTGGCACCGCCGATTCCGCACCAGACCTATCCGAG
>NW_027103019.1:95000-107500 GCF_036373705.1 Amia ocellicauda
CTGCCCTGGAGGTCTGCTATCCAGCCCTGGAGGACAGCCTGCCTGCCCTGGTAGCAGCACTGCCTGCCCTGGAGGTCTGCTATCCAGCCCTGGAGGACAGCCTGCCTGCCCTGGTAGCAGCACTGCCTGCCCTGGAGGTCTGCTATCCAGCCCTGGAGGACAGCCTGCCTGCCCTGGTAGCAGCACTGCCTGCCCTGGAGGTCTGCTATCCAGCCCTGGAGGACAGCCTGCCTGCCCTGGAGGTCAGCCTGTTAGCCCTGGAGGTCTGCCTGCCTGCCATCCAGCCCTGGCAGCAGCACTGCCTGCCCTGGTAGCAGCACTGCCTGCCCTGGAGGTCTGCTATCCAGCCCTGGTAGCAGCACTGCCTGCCCTGGAGGTCTGCCTGCCTGCCTGCCAGCCCTGGAGGTCTGCCTGTTAGCCCTGGAGGTCTGCTATCCAGCCCTGGAGGTCTGCTATCCAGCCCTGGTAGCAGCACTGCCTGCCCTGGAGGTCTGCCTGCCTGCCCTGGAGGTCTGCTATCCAGCCCTGGTAGCAGCACTGCCAGCCCTGGAGGTCTGCCTTCCAGCCCTGGAGGACAGCCTGCCTGCCCTGGTAGCAGCACTGCCTGCCTTCCAGCCCTGGAGGTCTGCCTGTTAGCCCTGGAGGTCTGCTATCCAGCCCTGGTAGCAGCACTGCCTGCCCTGGAGGTCTGCCTGCCTGCCCTGGAGGTCTGCCTGTTAGCCCTGGAGGTCAGCCTGTTAGCCCTGGAGGTCTGCTATCCAGCCCTGGAGGTCAGCTATCCAGCCCTGGAGGTCTGCCTGCCTGCCCTGGAGGTCTGCCTGTTAGCCCTGGAGGTCTGCTATCCAGCCCTGGAGGTCTGCTATCCAGCCCTGGTAGCAGCACTGCCAGCCCTGGAGGTCTGCCTGTTAGCCCTGGAGGTCTGCTATCCAGCCCTGGTAGCAGCACTGCCAGCCCTGGAGGTCTGCCTGCCTGCCCTGGAGGTCTGCCTGTTAGCCCTGGAGGTCAGCCTGTTAGCCCTGGAGGTCTGCTATCCAGCCCTGGAGGTCAGCTATCCAGCCCTGGAGGTCTGCCTGCCTGCCTGCCTGCCCTGGAGGTCAGCCTGCCAGCCCTGGAGGTCTGCCTGTTAGCCCTGGAGGTCTGCTATCCAGCCCTGGAGGTCTGCTATCCAGCCCTGGTAGCAGCACTGCCAGCCCTGGAGGTCTGCCTGTTAGCCCTGGAGGTCTGCTATCCAGCCCTGGTAGCAGCACTGCCTGCCCTGGAGGTCTGCCTGCCTGCCTTCCAGCCCTGGAGGTCTGCTATCCAGCCCTGGTAGCAGCACTGCCTGCCCTGGAGGTCTGCCTGTTAGCCCTGGAGGTCTGCTATCCAGCCCTGGAGGTCTGCTATCCAGCCCTGGTAGCAGCACTGCCTGCCCTGGAGGTCTGCCTGTTAGCCCTGGAGGACAGCCTGCCTGCCCTGGTAGCAGCACTGCCTGCCTTCCAGCCCTGGAGGTCTGCCTGTTAGCCCTGGAGGTCTGCTATCCAGCCCTGGTAGCAGCACTGCCTGCCCTGGAGGTCTGCCTGCCTGCCTTCCAGCCCTGGAGGTCTGCTATCCATCCCTGGAGGTCTGCCTGCCTGCCATCCAGCCCTGGAGGACAGCCTGCCTGCCCTGGTAGCAGCACTGCCTGCCCTGGAGGTCTGCTATCCAGCCCTGGAGGACAGCCTGCCTGCCCTGGTAGCAGCACTGCCTGCCCTGGAGGTCTGCTATCCAGCCCTGGAGGACAGCCTGCCTGCCCTGGTAGCAGCACTGCCTGCCCTGGAGGTCAGCCTGTTAGCCCTGGAGGTCTGCCTGCCTGCCCTGGAGGTCAGCCTGTTAGCCCTGGAGGTCTGCCTGCCTGCCATCCAGCCCTGGCAGCAGCACTGCCTGCCCTGGTAGCAGCACTGCCTGCCCTGGAGGTCTGCTATCCAGCCCTGGTAGCAGCACTGCCTGCCCTGGAGGTCTGCTATCCAGCCCTGGAGGACAGCCTGCCTGCCCTGGTAGCAGCACTGCCTGCCCTGGAGGTCTGCTATCCAGCCCTGGAGGTCTGCTATCCAGCCCTGGTAGCAGCACTGCCTGCCCTGGAGGTCAGCCTGTTAGCCCTGGAGGTCTGCCTGCCTGCCCTGGTAGCAGCACGGCCTACCTGCCTGCCTGCCCTCGAGGTCTGCCTGCCTGCCTGCCCTGGAGGTCAGCCTTCCAGCCCTGGCAGCAGCACGGCCTACCTGCCTGCCAGCCTGCCCTCCCCAGCCACACAGCCCTGCCTGCCTGCCTGCCAGCCCTGGAGGTCTCCCTGCCAGCCCTGGAGGTCTGCCTGCCTGCCTGCCTGCCTGCCTGCCTGCCCTGGAGGTCTGCCATCCTGCCTTCCAGCCCTGGAGGTCAGCCTGCCAGCCCTGGAGGTCTGCCTGTTAGCCCTGGAGGTCAGCCTGTTAGCCCTGGAGGTCTGCCTGCCTGCCCTGGCAGCAGCACTGCCTGCCCTGGAGGTCTGCTATCCAGCCCTGGAGGACAGCCTGCCTGCCCTGGTAGCAGCACTGCCTGCCCTGGTAGCAGCACTGCCTGCCCTGGAGGTCTGCTATCCAGCCCTGGTAGCAGCACTGCCTGCCCTGGAGGTCTGCTATCCAGCCCTGGAGGACAGCCTGCCTGCCCTGGTAGCAGCACTGCCTGCCCTGGAGGTCTGCTATCCAGCCCTGGAGGACAGCCTGCCTGCCCTGGTAGCAGCACTGCCAGCCCTGGAGGTCTGCCTGTTAGCCCTGGAGGTCTGCTATCCAGCCCTGGAGGTCAGCTATCCAGCCCTGGAGGTCTGCTATCCAGCCCTGGAGGTCTGCCTGCCTGCCTGCCTGCCCTGGAGGTCAGCCTGCCAGCCCTGGAGGTCTGCCTGTTAGCCCTGGAGGTCTGCTATCCAGCCCTGGTAGCAGCACTGCCTGCCCTGGAGGTCTGCCTGCCTGCCCTGGAGGTCTGCCTTCCAGCCCTGGAGGTCTGCTATCCAGCCCTGGTAGCAGCACTGCCTGCCCTGGAGGTCTGCCTGCCTGCCTTCCAGCCCTGGAGGTCTGCTATCCAGCCCTGGTAGCAGCACTGCCTGCCCTGGAGGTCTGCCTGCCTGCCCTGGAGGTCTGCCTTCCAGCCCTGGAGGACAGCCTGCCTGCCCTGGTAGCAGCACTGCCTGCCTTCCAGCCCTGGAGGTCTGCCTGTTAGCCCTGGAGGTCTGCTATCCAGCCCTGGTAGCAGCACTGCCTGCCCTGGAGGTCTGCCTGCCTGCCCTGGAGGTCTGCCTGTTAGCCCTGGAGGTCAGCCTGTTAGCCCTGGAGGTCTGCTATCCAGCCCTGGAGGTCAGCTATCCAGCCCTGGAGGTCTGCCTGCCTGCCCTGGAGGTCTGCCTGTTAGCCCTGGAGGTCTGCTATCCAGCCCTGGAGGTCTGCTATCCAGCCCTGGTAGCAGCACTGCCAGCCCTGGAGGTCTGCCTGTTAGCCCTGGAGGTCTGCTATCCAGCCCTGGTAGCAGCACTGCCAGCCCTGGAGGTCTGCCTGCCTGCCCTGGAGGTCTGCCTGTTAGCCCTGGAGGTCAGCCTGTTAGCCCTGGAGGTCTGCTATCCAGCCCTGGAGGTCAGCTATCCAGCCCTGGAGGTCTGCCTGCCTGCCTGCCTGCCCTGGAGGTCAGCCTGCCAGCCCTGGAGGTCTGCCTGTTAGCCCTGGAGGTCTGCTATCCAGCCCTGGAGGTCTGCTATCCAGCCCTGGTAGCAGCACTGCCAGCCCTGGAGGTCTGCCTGTTAGCCCTGGAGGTCTGCTATCCAGCCCTGGTAGCAGCACTGCCTGCCCTGGAGGTCTGCCTGCCTGCCTTCCAGCCCTGGAGGTCTGCTATCCAGCCCTGGTAGCAGCACTGCCTGCCCTGGAGGTCTGCCTGTTAGCCCTGGAGGTCTGCTATCCAGCCCTGGAGGTCTGCTATCCAGCCCTGGTAGCAGCACTGCCTGCCCTGGAGGTCTGCCTGTTAGCCCTGGAGGACAGCCTGCCTGCCCTGGTAGCAGCACTGCCTGCCTTCCAGCCCTGGAGGTCTGCCTGTTAGCCCTGGAGGTCTGCTATCCAGCCCTGGTAGCAGCACTGCCTGCCCTGGAGGTCTGCCTGCCTGCCTTCCAGCCCTGGAGGTCTGCTATCCAGCCCTGGTAGCAGCACTGCCTGCCCTGGAGGTCTGCCTGCCTGCCCTGGAGGTCTGCCTTCCAGCCCTGGAGGACAGCCTGCCTGCCCTGGTAGCAGCACTGCCTGCCTTCCAGCCCTGGAGGTCTGCCTGTTAGCCCTGGAGGTCTGCTATCCAGCCCTGGTAGCAGCACTGCCTGCCCTGGAGGTCAGCCTGTTAGCCCTGGAGGTCTGCCTGCCTGCCCTGGTAGCAGCACTGCCTGCCTTCCAGCCCTGGAGGTCTGCCTGTTAGCCCTGGAGGTCTGCTATCCAGCCCTGGTAGCAGCACTGCCTGCCCTGGAGGTCTGCCTGCCTGCCTTCCAGCCCTGGAGGTCTGCTATCCATCCCTGGAGGTCTGCCTGCCTGCCTTCCAGCCCTGGAGGTCTGCTATCCATCCCTGGAGGTCTGCCTGCCTGCCATCCAGCCCTGGAGGTCTGCTATCCAGCCCTGGTAGCAGCACTGCCTGCCCTGGAGGTCTGCTATCCAGCCCTGGAGGACAGCCTGCCTGCCCTGGTAGCAGCACTGCCTGCCCTGGAGGTCTGCTATCCAGCCCTGGAGGACAGCCTGCCTGCCCTGGTAGCAGCACTGCCTGCCCTGGAGGTCTGCTATCCAGCCCTGGAGGACAGCCTGCCTGCCCTGGTAGCAGCACTGCCTGCCCTGGAGGTCTGCTATCCAGCCCTGGAGGACAGCCTGCCTGCCCTGGAGGTCAGCCTGTTAGCCCTGGAGGTCTGCCTGCCTGCCATCCAGCCCTGGCAGCAGCACTGCCTGCCCTGGTAGCAGCACTGCCTGCCCTGGAGGTCTGCTATCCAGCCCTGGTAGCAGCACTGCCTGCCCTGGAGGTCTGCTATCCAGCCCTGGAGGACAGCCTGCCTGCCCTGGTAGCAGCACTGCCTGCCCTGGAGGTCTGCTATCCAGCCCTGGAGGTCTGCTATCCAGCCCTGGTAGCAGCACTGCCTGCCCTGGAGGTCAGCCTGTTAGCCCTGGAGGTCTGCCTGCCTGCCCTGGTAGCAGCACGGCCTACCTGCCTGCCTGCCCTCGAGGTCTGCCTGCCTGCCTGCCCTGGAGGTCAGCCTTCCAGCCCTGGCAGCAGCACGGCCTACCTGCCTGCCAGCCTGCCCTCCCCAGCCACACAGCCCTGCCTGCCTGCCTGCCAGCCCTGGAGGTCTCCCTGCCAGCCCTGGAGGTCTGCCTGCCTGCCTGCCTGCCTGCCTGCCTGCCCTGGAGGTCTGCCATCCTGCCTTCCAGCCCTGGAGGTCAGCCTGCCAGCCCTGGAGGTCAGCCTGTTAGCCCTGGAGGTCAGCCTGTTAGCCCTGGAGGTCTGCCTGCCTGCCCTGGCAGCAGCACTGCCTGCCCTGGAGGTCTGCTATCCAGCCCTGGAGGACAGCCTGCCTGCCCTGGTAGCAGCACTGCCTGCCCTGGTAGCAGCACTGCCTGCCCTGGAGGTCTGCTATCCAGCCCTGGTAGCAGCACTGCCTGCCCTGGAGGTCTGCTATCCAGCCCTGGAGGACAGCCTGCCTGCCCTGGTAGCAGCACTGCCTGCCCTGGAGGTCTGCTATCCAGCCCTGGAGGACAGCCTGCCTGCCCTGGTAGCAGCACTGCCAGCCCTGGAGGTCTGCCTGTTAGCCCTGGAGGTCTGCTATCCAGCCCTGGAGGTCAGCTATCCAGCCCTGGAGGTCTGCTATCCAGCCCTGGAGGTCTGCCTGCCTGCCTGCCTGCCCTGGAGGTCAGCCTGCCAGCCCTGGAGGTCTGCCTGTTAGCCCTGGAGGTCTGCTATCCAGCCCTGGTAGCAGCACTGCCTGCCCTGGAGGTCTGCCTGCCTGCCCTGGAGGTCTGCCTTCCAGCCCTGGAGGTCTGCTATCCAGCCCTGGTAGCAGCACTGCCTGCCCTGGAGGTCTGCCTGCCTGCCTTCCAGCCCTGGAGGTCTGCTATCCAGCCCTGGTAGCAGCACTGCCTGCCCTGGAGGTCTGCCTGCCTGCCCTGGAGGTCTGCCTTCCAGCCCTGGAGGACAGCCTGCCTGCCCTGGTAGCAGCACTGCCTGCCTTCCAGCCCTGGAGGTCTGCCTGTTAGCCCTGGAGGTCTGCTATCCAGCCCTGGTAGCAGCACTGCCTGCCCTGGAGGTCTGCCTGCCTGCCCTGGAGGTCTGCCTGTTAGCCCTGGAGGTCAGCCTGTTAGCCCTGGAGGTCTGCTATCCAGCCCTGGAGGTCAGCTATCCAGCCCTGGAGGTCTGCCTGCCTGCCCTGGAGGTCTGCCTGTTAGCCCTGGAGGTCTGCTATCCAGCCCTGGAGGTCTGCTATCCAGCCCTGGTAGCAGCACTGCCAGCCCTGGAGGTCTGCCTGTTAGCCCTGGAGGTCTGCTATCCAGCCCTGGTAGCAGCACTGCCTGCCCTGGAGGTCTGCCTGCCTGCCCTGGAGGTCTGCCTGTTAGCCCTGGAGGTCAGCCTGTTAGCCCTGGAGGTCTGCTATCCAGCCCTGGAGGTCAGCTATCCAGCCCTGGAGGTCTGCCTGCCTGCCTGCCTGCCCTGGAGGTCAGCCTGCCAGCCCTGGAGGTCTGCCTGTTAGCCCTGGAGGTCTGCTATCCAGCCCTGGAGGTCTGCTATCCAGCCCTGGTAGCAGCACTGCCAGCCCTGGAGGTCTGCCTGTTAGCCCTGGAGGTCTGCTATCCAGCCCTGGTAGCAGCACTGCCTGCCCTGGAGGTCTGCCTGCCTGCCTTCCAGCCCTGGAGGTCTGCTATCCAGCCCTGGTAGCAGCACTGCCTGCCCTGGAGGTCTGCCTGTTAGCCCTGGAGGTCTGCTATCCAGCCCTGGAGGTCTGCTATCCAGCCCTGGTAGCAGCACTGCCTGCCCTGGAGGTCTGCCTGTTAGCCCTGGAGGACAGCCTGCCTGCCCTGGTAGCAGCACTGCCTGCCTTCCAGCCCTGGAGGTCTGCCTGTTAGCCCTGGAGGTCTGCTATCCAGCCCTGGTAGCAGCACTGCCTGCCCTGGAGGTCTGCCTGCCTGCCTTCCAGCCCTGGAGGTCTGCTATCCATCCCTGGAGGTCTGCCTGCCTGCCATCCAGCCCTGGAGGACAGCCTGCCTGCCCTGGTAGCAGCACTGCCTGCCCTGGAGGTCTGCTATCCAGCCCTGGAGGACAGCCTGCCTGCCCTGGTAGCAGCACTGCCTGCCCTGGAGGTCTGCTATCCAGCCCTGGAGGACAGCCTGCCTGCCCTGGTAGCAGCACTGCCTGCCCTGGAGGTCAGCCTGTTAGCCCTGGAGGTCTGCCTGCCTGCCCTGGAGGTCAGCCTGTTAGCCCTGGAGGTCTGCCTGCCTGCCATCCAGCCCTGGCAGCAGCACTGCCTGCCCTGGTAGCAGCACTGCCTGCCCTGGAGGTCTGCTATCCAGCCCTGGTAGCAGCACTGCCTGCCCTGGAGGTCTGCTATCCAGCCCTGGAGGACAGCCTGCCTGCCCTGGTAGCAGCACTGCCTGCCCTGGAGGTCTGCTATCCAGCCCTGGAGGACAGCCTGCCTGCCCTGGAGGTCAGCCTGTTAGCCCTGGAGGTCTGCCTGCCTGCCATCCAGCCCTGGCAGCAGCACTGCCTGCCCTGGTAGCAGCACTGCCTGCCCTGGAGGTCTGCTATCCAGCCCTGGTAGCAGCACTGCCTGCCCTGGAGGTCTGCCTGCCTGCCTGCCAGCCCTGGAGGTCTGCCTGTTAGCCCTGGAGGTCTGCTATCCAGCCCTGGAGGTCTGCTATCCAGCCCTGGTAGCAGCACTGCCTGCCCTGGAGGTCAGCCTGTTAGCCCTGGAGGTCTGCCTGCCTGCCCTGGTAGCAGCACGGCCTACCTGCCTGCCTGCCCTCGAGGTCTGCCTGCCTGCCTGCCCTGGAGGTCAGCCTTCCAGCCCTGGCAGCAGCACGGCCTACCTGCCTGCCAGCCTGCCCTCCCCAGCCACACAGCCCTGCCTGCCTGCCTGCCAGCCCTGGAGGTCTCCCTGCCAGCCCTGGAGGTCTGCCTGCCTGCCTGCCTGCCTGCCTGCCTGCCCTGGAGGTCTGCCATCCTGCCTTCCAGCCCTGGAGGTCAGCCTGCCAGCCCTGGAGGTCAGCCTGTTAGCCCTGGAGGTCTGCCTGCCTGCCTGCCTGCCTGCCCTGGAGGTCAGCCTGCCAGCCCTGGAGGTCTGCCTGCCTGCCTGCCTGCCCTGGAGGTCAGCCTGCCAGCCCTGGCAGCAGCACGGCCTACCTGCCTGCCTGCCCTGGAGGTCTGCCTGCCTGCCTGCCCTGGAGGTCAGCCTTCCAGCCCTGGCAGCAGCACGGCCTACCTGCCTGCCAGCCTGCCCTCCCCAGCCACACAGCCCTGCCTGCCTGCCTGCCAGCCCTGGAGGTCTCCCTGCCAGCCCTGGAGGTCTGCCTGCCTGCCTGCCTGCCTGCCTGCCTGCCCTGGAGGTCTGCCATCCTGCCTTCCAGCCCTGGAGGTCAGCCTGCCAGCCCTGGAGGTCAGCCTGTTAGCCCTGGAGGTCTGCCTGCCTGCCTGCCTGCCTGCCCTGGAGGTCTGCCTGCCTGCCTGCCCCGGAGGTCAGCCCCAGGCAGCCGGGTGGCCTGCCTGCTGCTGCTAGGCCGCTGCCCCGAGCCGCCGACCCCATCGACAGGAACACGAGAGAGTTTACAAGCGAGAGGAGGCCACATATTCGACACCTTTCGTGCTCGTTTTAGTCTCCAGTCTGTTTTGACGTGTGTTATTCTGAATCTGCTGCTTTAACTCAAGGGATTCTGTCGCGATTGATGCCTTGTCCTTCGCTGTATGTTTGCACTGGTGTTGTAAGTCGCCCTCTGTAAGATCATCATTTATTATCTGCCAAGAAATAAAGATCATCATAATGTTCCCCAACTTTCAGCTTCTGGGGAGTTTGTTCCAGAGTGTGACGACTCTCTCTCTATCACCATCTCTCTCTCTATCTCCATCTCTCTATCACCATCTCTCTCTCTATCACCATCTCTCTCTCTATCTCTATCTCTCTATCACCATCTCTCTCTCCATCTCCATCTCTCTCTCTATCTCCATCTCTCTCTATCTCCATCTCTATCTCCATCTCTCTATCTCCACCTCTCTCTCCCTCTCCACCTCTCTCTCTCTCTATCTCTCCCTCTCTCTCACTGTGTGTGTGTGTGTGTGTGTGTGTGTGTGTGTGTGTGTGTGTGTGTGTGTGTGTGTGTGTGTGTACAGCAGTGTCCCTAGACGAGAGAGAGATCCCTAGACGGGGAAATTACTTTCAAACTGCAGTACCGAAATGTGTCCGTTAGATGGCAGCATGCACCAAGGAATGAAGGAAAGTGCAAAACAAAATGAAAAGGCACATCGCCTGGGCGAAAAATAATCGTAACAAATCAACGGGGGCATTTCTCCGAAAACTAACACCGGGGCAGTGCTCAGGGGGGTCCCACCTCGTGGCCACCCGGTTTGGGGGGCGATCGGGGCCGGTTCCGAAAATCGCTAAATCTCCCATAGCCAGCCCACGCTCCATCCGATAGAGCAATGCCGGGCGGCCGGCCGGCAACTACGGATCATAACAAATCAACGGGGGCATTTCTCCGAAAACTAACACCGGGGCAGTGCTCAGGGGGGTCCCACCTCGTGGCCACCCGGTTTGGGGGGCGATCGGGGCCGGTTCCGAAAATCGCTAAATCTCCCATAGCCAGCCCACGCTCCATCCGATAGAGCAATGCCGGGCGGCCGGCCGGCAACTACGGATCATAACAAATCAACGGGGGCATTTCTCGGAAAACTAACACCGGGGCAGTGCTCAGGGGGGTCCCACCTCGTGGCCACCCGGTTTGGGGGGCCATCGGGGCCGGTTCCGAAAATCGCTAAATCTCCCATAGCCAGCCCACGCTCCATCCGATAGAGCAATGCCGGGCGGCCGGCCGGCAACTACGGATCATAACAAATCAACGGGGGCATTTCTCCAGAAACTAACACCGGGGCAGTGCTCAGGAGGCTCCCAGCTATCAGCCACCCTATCCCGGGACCGATGGGAGCACTTTAAAATTTTCGAGTCAGGGGACCAGACGGCCGAGTGAAAAACTTTGAAAAATATTCTATCTCCTCACTCCCATTGACTTTGCATTAGGGCGACCAGGCGGCCGGCGGAAAAAAAATCATAACAAATCAACGGGGGCATTTCTCCAGAAACTAACACCGGGGCTGTGCTCAGGGGGCTCCCAGCTATCAGCCACCCTACCCTGGGACCGATGGGAGCACTTTAAAATTTTCGAGTCAGGGGACCAGACGGCCGAGTGAAAAACTTTGAAAAATATTCTATCTCCTCACTCCCATTGACTTTGCATTAGGGCGACCAGGCGGCCGGCGGAAAAAAAATCATAACAAATCAACGGGGGCATTTCTCCAGAAACTAACACCGGGGCAGTGCTCAGGGGGCTCCCAGCTATCAGCCCCCCGGGTCTGGGGGCATTGTTTTTCTTTTTAATCATTTTGAGCATTTCCCCCAGTTTAGAGATGTGTGCCCCTAGACAACCCATTGAGAATAACTATGAAATGTTCTGAAGTTTTGATTTTCAAATGTCGGTGAAAATTGAAAAACGTCATATATTCTTCAAAGGAAGCATGGGGCGATGGTAGGGAGAGTCCCCGCAGCGTGCCTCGGCAGCGATGGGAGCGTTTTCGATGTCCCCGTCCCCCCCCATAGGGATAGAAGGGGAGTTAGGTGACCAGGCGTCCCGGGTCCCAAAAATCGAAAAATTAATATAGAATGCTTTTTAATCCATAAATAAAGTAGGGGGCAGTCCTGGTGAGAGTCCCAGCCACAGCCCCAGTGTGTTTTGGAGTCGTTTGTGGCCGGGTGAAAAACTTTGAAAAATTTTCTATCTCCTCACTCCCATTGACTTTGCATTAGGGCGACCAGGCGGCCGGCGGAAAAAAAATCATAACAAATCAACGGGGGCATTTCTCCGAAAACTAACACCGGGGCAGTGCTCAGGGGGCTCCCAGCTATCAGCCACCCTATCCCGGGACCGATGGGAGCACTTTAAAATTTTCGAGTTAGGGGACCAGGCGGCCGAGTGAAAAACTTTGAAAAATTTTCTATCTCCTCACTCCCATTGACTTTGCATTAGGGCGACCAGGCGGCCGGCGGAAAAAAAATCATAACAAATCAACGGAGGCATTTCTCCGAAAACTAACACCGGGGCAGTGCTCAGGGGGCTCCCAGCTATCAGCCACCCTATCCCGGGACCGATGGGAGCACTTTAAAATTTTCGAGTTAGGGGACCAGGCGGCCGAGTGAAAAACTTAGAAAAATTTTCTATCTCCCCTAGGTGACCAGGCAGCCGGAGCTGATTTTTCTGACCCCTAAAACAATTATTAAAAGGTATTTTTTCGCCAAACTAAGACTTTTAAAATTCAAATAGGATGATTATCTACTGCCCCAGTGGGTTTTTGAACAATTTTAAGCCTTTTTGACAGTTTTCATTTTTCCCCCATTGACTTCAATGGGAGTTAGGTGACCAGTCCTCCGACTTTTGAACCTCTCCTGGGGGGGCTGTGAGCCCCCGATTTCTTTGCAAAGCACGTCATTCGATTCGTCTCAGTCCCCTCTATATACCCCGTGTGTTTGTTTTCTCGAAAAAACCCCGGAACACGGTTTTTTAGGGGGGGGGTGGGGGGGGGGTACTTCGGAGCCATTTGGGGGGGGGTAAACGACATTTCCCGAAATTAATTTTGACACAGCCTTCCTCAGAATCGCTTTTCCAACAAAATGCTTTTTATTTCGAGTCTCTACGATGTTCCTAAGTGGTCGAAACCACTTTTGGACAGTTTTTACACCAAACGGCTCGGGCGCACAGCGGGCCGTGTGCCGATGGGCGGTTCTCGCGGGTCTTAGGCGGGGCTAGGCTGCTCGCGGCGGGCAAGGGAGTGCCGTGTGCAGCCGCCACAGTGTTCCAGGCTGTCAGCATTTCTCTACGGTGCCGGGGGAAATACAGGAACTGGGTTTTTGAAGACACTTAGTGCAATGAGAGAGGTCAAAACTGAGCTAAGGGCACTTGCTGGAGGAAAGTGGCTGGGCCCCGCTAGCTCTTTTACGGACACTTTCTGGACTTGGCCCGGGATTTTCAGACGGTTCTTTGCGACTGTCTGATCATCCAGCGAAATGCAAGGGGGGAACGGTCCCGGCCGCACCCCGCGTTTCAGGCCTCGTCGGCGGCCCGCTCCGGCGGCTGCGCCCGCTAAGTCTTCGCGGCCCGCCGTGGAGAGTGTGTATGCTGCCCGCCCCAGACGTTCACCCCAAGGGCTTGCGGGCCTTTAAGGGTCTGTCTTTCGGGGTTTCACGGGCTCTGACCTCACCTCCCTGT
>NW_027103019.1:115000-117500 GCF_036373705.1 Amia ocellicauda
AGGCATGTCTCTGTTGGTACACAGACGACTGATGACGATGCACCCGCATCCGAAATATGCCACAACAAACACACGGGAAAGGTACTCTTAATTTCGAAGCCCATTGTCATCCTTGGTGCTCGATTCAAAGACCAGGGATGGGGAGGAGATGGAATTGACGGTACCTTAACGGACTGGGCTGAGATCTCGGAGCTCTTCGAGTCTGATGATTTCTCTGAGTCTGAAGCTGATGAAGATGAGCTTTTCGCCCTCGAACACTCGATAGCGGAACCCGCGCTGCCGAGCAGTAACATCGAAGAGGGAGAGCCGATTGTCATCTCGCTTCCCGATTTGAGTATAAGTTGCAGTGCTTGCAGGGAACATCTGGGAAGAGTAGGAAAGGCGGTAGAACACTATGCGAAAAGGCACCGTAGTGTGAAACTACTCTTCAAATGTGCAAAATGCGATAAGACCAGCATAAACCACCACTCAATTTCTTGTCATGTGCCCAAGTGCAGGGGCATGAGGGAAACCCAGGTCTCAGAAAAGGCCTGGGAGTGCGAGGAGTGCCACCTTCACTTTGAGACAAAGTCTGGTCTTTCGCAACACAAACGCCACGCACACCCAGCTGTACGCAACAAAGAAAGAATCGCGGAAAGCACTAAGAGCGGCTCACAAAAAGGAAGGCCGGTGAAGCTTTGGACAGAGGAGGAATTGAATAGACTTGCTGAGCTAGAGGTCTCATTCAAAGGGCGTAAAAACATCAACCAGCTCATCGCCGCTGAGCTCGGTACGAAAACCAACAAGCAGGTTAGCGATAAAAGGAGGGCACCTAGGAAAAGGTCGGCTTTGTCACAAACAGGTGCCCCCCCCGAAAGGAACACAAATCTAGCAAAGTTCCTGGAGGCGCAAACCGCTGCACCCGAGGCGAGATCAGGGCTAGGAGCGCAGTTGCGGATACTGGCTTCTAGGTTGGTTCGGGACACGGATGTCTCCAGGTACCCCTGCCTGGATGTCATCAGGGCCTGGCTGGACGGCGATGCAAAGGTTAACGCCCTTGCTGAAACAAACACTCGATGGACGCTTCTTCCTTTCAAGGATAAGAAGAAAATGTCTCGTTCCAGACAAGGAAAGGGAGAAGAGAAACCTATGAAACATCCTTTCAGATCCTGGATGAAAAGACGGGCAATAAAAAGAGGCACTTACTTGAGATACCAGAGCCTCTTCTCGAGAAGCAAACAACGCCTCGCCTCGATCATCCTGGATGGCACAGATACAGTCTCGTGCCCAGTACCACTCTCTGAAGTACACGATGCGTACAAACAGAAGTGGGAAGCTGAAACTCCCTACCTGGGACTCGGAGGTTTCCACTCCCTAATGAGAGCCGACAACGAGATATTTGAAACTCTTATCACTGGGGAAGAGGTAATCGAAAACCTGAAGGCCGTAAAAAGAACGTCGGCCGCGGGGCCAGATGGCATTTCCCGCAATGCCATCGATGAGGGGGATCCAGAGGGTGAGGCGATGGCAGCCTTGTTTAACACATGGCTGACTACAGGAGTCATACCTAACATCGTAAAGCGATGCAGGTCGATACTACTTCCAAAGACCATGGACCCGGAACAACAGAAGGATATTGGCAACTGGAGGCCAATTACAATCGGTTCAATGGTGCTGAGGTTGTTCTCGAGAGTAATGACGATGCGGCTGGCCACAGCGTGTCCTCTGAACCCGAGACAGCGCGGATTCATCTCTGCTCCAGGCTGCTCTGAGAACATCATGGTGTTGGGGAACATCATAGAGCAAGCTAAGAGACAGCAGAAGGACCTCGCAGTAGTATTTATCGACATCGCGAAAGCTTTTGACTCCGTTTCCCATAAGCACATCATCGATGTGCTGCAGCAAATGGGGGTAGACAGCCATGTGGTAGGATTGATCCAGGAATCCTACAGAAATTGCGTCACTTCAATCGAGGTGGACGGCAAAAAGACTCCCGACATCCGCATATGTACGGGAGTCAAACAAGGTGACCCCATGTCTCCCCTGCTATTCAACCTGGCAATGGACCCCCTCATCACCAGCTTGGAAACGCACGGACAAGGATTTCTGTCGGAAGGAGGCCGTGTGACCACCCTTGCATTTGCTGACGACCTAGTGTTACTGAGCGACGGCTGGAAGGGCATGCTGCATAACATCTCTATCCTCGAGTCCTTCTGCAAACTGACGGGCCTTAGGGCACAGGCTCGAAAATGTCATGGCTTCCTAGTTACACCTACACACGACTCGTACACAATTAACAACTGTGTACCATGGGAGATCGGAGGGGCCGGTCTCCACATGATCAACCCTGATGAGTCTGAGAGATACCTGGGCGTGAAGGTGAACCCCTGGATAGGTATCTCGAAGCCTGACCTGACGGATCAGTTGCGGACATGGATCACGAGGATAGATGAGGCGCCACTGAAGCCCAGCCAGAAAGTGGCCATCCTCAATCAACATGCAGTACCTCGGCTCATGTACC
>NW_027103019.1:122500-132500 GCF_036373705.1 Amia ocellicauda
AGTCGGTCGGTCAGTGAGTGAGTGAGTGTGTGTGCTGAAGGGAAGCTCCAGCCCGGCGTCCGTCCCCACCGGGGAGTTGTGCCCGGGCCCGGGCCTCCTGCCGACGGACCGTGTGGCGCATTGTCCCGACTGCGGACTTTCTCCAGCAAAAAGGCGGAGGTGCAGTACCGCCATTTCGCCACACGAGGGACGGAATGGCACCCAACTGCCCCCTGGTGTCGAAAAAGCGCAAGGGCACCCGGGCCGGTCCGCCCCAGGCAGCGGCCGAGATGCAGCACCGGGGGCCCGGCCTGCCTGCCCTGGAGGTCAGCCTGCCAGCCCTGGAGGTCTGCCTTCCAGCCCTGGAGGACAGCCTGCCTGCCCTGGTAGCAGCACTGCCTGCCTTCCAGCCCTGGAGGTCTGCCTGTTAGCCCTGGAGGTCTGCTATCCAGCCCTGGTAGCAGCACTGCCTGCCCTGGAGGTCTGCCTGCCTGCCCTGGAGGTCTGCCTGTTAGCCCTGGAGGTCAGCCTGTTAGCCCTGGAGGTCTGCTATCCAGCCCTGGAGGTCAGCTATCCAGCCCTGGAGGTCTGCCTGCCTGCCCTGGAGGTCTGCCTGTTAGCCCTGGAGGTCTGCTATCCAGCCCTGGAGGTCTGCTATCCAGCCCTGGTAGAAGCACTGCCAGCCCTGGAGGTCTGCCTGTTAGCCCTGGAGGTCTGCTATCCAGCCCTGGTAGCAGCACTGCCTGCCCTGGAGGTCTGCCTGCCTGCCCTGGAGGTCTGCCTGTTAGCCCTGGAGGTCAGCCTGTTAGCCCTGGAGGTCTGCTATCCAGCCCTGGAGGTCTGCTATCCAGCCCTGGTAGCAGCACTGCCAGCCCTGGAGGTCTGCCTGTTAGCCCTGGAGGTCTGCTATCCAGCCCTGGTAGCAGCACTGCCTGCCCTGGAGGTCTGCCTGCCTGCCCTGGAGGTCTGCCTTCCAGCCCTGGAGGACAGCCTGCCTGCCCTGGTAGCAGCACTGCCTGCCTTCCAGCCCTGGAGGTCTGCCTGTTAGCCCTGGAGGTCTGCTATCCAGCCCTGGTAGCAGCACTGCCTGCCCTGGAGGTCTGCCTGTTAGCCCTGGAGGTCTGCTATCCAGCCCTGGTAGCAGCACTGCCTGCCCTGGAGGTCTGCTATCCAGCCCTGGAGGTCTGCTATCCAGCCCTGGTAGCAGCACTGCCTGCCCTGGAGGTCAGCCTGTTAGCCCTGGAGGTCTGCTATCCAGCCCTGGAGGTCAGCTATCCAGCCCTGGAGGTCTGCCTGCCTGCCTGCCTGCCCTGGAGGTCAGCCTGCCAGCCCTGGAGGTCTGCCTGTTAGCCCTGGAGGTCTGCTATCCAGCCCTGGAGGTCTGCTATCCAGCCCTGGTAGCAGCACTGCCTGCCCTGGAGGTCTGCCTGTTAGCCCTGGAGGTCTGCTATCCAGCCCTGGAGGTCTGCTATCCAGCCCTGGTAGCAGCACTGCCTGCCCTGGAGGTCTGCCTGTTAGCCCTGGAGGACAGCCTGCCTGCCCTGGTAGCAGCACTGCCTGCCTTCCAGCCCTGGAGGTCTGCCTGTTAGCCCTGGAGGTCTGCTATCCAGCCCTGGTAGCAGCACTGCCTGCCCTGGAGGTCAGCCTGTTAGCCCTGGAGGTCTGCTATCCAGCCCTGGAGGTCAGCTATCCAGCCCTGGAGGTCTGCCTGCCTGCCTGCCTGCCCTGGAGGTCAGCCTGCCAGCCCTGGAGGTCTGCCTGTTAGCCCTGGAGGTCTGCTATCCAGCCCTGGAGGTCTGCTATCCAGCCCTGGTAGCAGCACTGCCTGCCCTGGAGGTCAGCCTGTTAGCCCTGGAGGTCTGCTATCCAGCCCTGGAGGTCAGCTATCCAGCCCTGGAGGTCTGCCTGCCTGCCTGCCTGCCCTGGAGGTCAGCCTGCCAGCCCTGGAGGTCTGCCTGTTAGCCCTGGAGGTCTGCTATCCAGCCCTGGAGGTCTGCTATCCAGCCCTGGTAGCAGCACTGCCTGCCCTGGAGGTCTGCCTGTTAGCCCTGGAGGTCTGCTATCCAGCCCTGGAGGTCTGCTATCCAGCCCTGGTAGCAGCACTGCCTGCCCTGGAGGTCTGCCTGTTAGCCCTGGAGGACAGCCTGCCTGCCCTGGTAGCAGCACTGCCTGCCTTCCAGCCCTGGAGGTCTGCCTGTTAGCCCTGGAGGTCTGCTATCCAGCCCTGGTAGCAGCACTGCCTGCCCTGGAGGTCTGCCTGCCTGCCTTCCAGCCCTGGAGGTCTGCTATCCATCCCTGGAGGTCTGCCTGCCTGCCATCCAGCCCTGGAGGACAGCCTGCCTGCCCTGGTAGCAGCACTGCCTGCCCTGGAGGTCTGCTATCCAGCCCTGGAGGACAGCCTGCCTGCCCTGGTAGCAGCACTGCCTGCCCTGGAGGTCTGCTATCCAGCCCTGGAGGACAGCCTGCCTGCCCTGGTAGCAGCACTGCCTGCCCTGGAGGTCAGCCTGTTAGCCCTGGAGGTCTGCCTGCCTGCCCTGGAGGTCAGCCTGTTAGCCCTGGAGGTCTGCCTGCCTGCCATCCAGCCCTGGCAGCAGCACTGCCTGCCCTGGTAGCAGCACTGCCTGCCCTGGAGGTCTGCTATCCAGCCCTGGTAGCAGCACTGCCTGCCCTGGAGGTCTGCTATCCAGCCCTGGAGGACAGCCTGCCTGCCCTGGTAGCAGCACTGCCTGCCCTGGAGGTCAGCCTGTTAGCCCTGGAGGTCTGCCTGCCTGCCCTGGAGGTCAGCCTGTTAGCCCTGGAGGTCTGCCTGCCTGCCATCCAGCCCTGGCAGCAGCACTGCCTGCCCTGGTAGCAGCACTGCCTGCCCTGGAGGTCTGCTATCCAGCCCTGGTAGCAGCACTGCCTGCCCTGGAGGTCTGCTATCCAGCCCTGGAGGACAGCCTGCCTGCCCTGGTAGCAGCACTGCCTGCCCTGGAGGTCTGCTATCCAGCCCTGGAGGTCTGCTATCCAGCCCTGGTAGCAGCACTGCCTGCCCTGGAGGTCAGCCTGTTAGCCCTGGAGGTCTGCCTGCCTGCCCTGGTAGCAGCACGGCCTACCTGCCTGCCTGCCCTCGAGGTCTGCCTGCCTGCCTGCCCTGGAGGTCAGCCTTCCAGCCCTGGCAGCAGCACGGCCTACCTGCCTGCCAGCCTGCCCTCCCCAGCCACACAGCCCTGCCTGCCTGCCTGCCAGCCCTGGAGGTCTCCCTGCCAGCCCTGGAGGTCTGCCTGCCTGCCTGCCTGCCTGCCTGCCTGCCCTGGAGGTCTGCCATCCTGCCTTCCAGCCCTGGAGGTCAGCCTGCCAGCCCTGGAGGTCAGCCTGTTAGCCCTGGAGGTCTGCCTGCCTGCCTGCCTGCCTGCCCTGGAGGTCAGCCTGCCAGCCCTGGAGGTCTGCCTGCCTGCCTGCCTGCCCTGGAGGTCAGCCTGCCAGCCCTGGCAGCAGCACGGCCTACCTGCCTGCCTGCCCTGGAGGTCTGCCTGCCTGCCTGCCCTGGAGGTCAGCCTTCCAGCCCTGGCAGCAGCACGGCCTACCTGCCTGCCAGCCTGCCCTCCCCAGCCACACAGCCCTGCCTGCCTGCCTGCCAGCCCTGGAGGTCTCCCTGCCAGCCCTGGAGGTCTGCCTGCCTGCCTGCCTGCCTGCCTGCCTGCCCTGGAGGTCTGCCATCCTGCCTTCCAGCCCTGGAGGTCAGCCTGCCAGCCCTGGAGGTCAGCCTGTTAGCCCTGGAGGTCTGCCTGCCTGCCTGCCTGCCTGCCCTGGAGGTCTGCCTGCCTGCCTGCCCCGGAGGTCAGCCCCAGGCAGCCGGGTGGCCTGCCTGCTGCTGCTAGGCCGCTGCCCCGAGCCGCCGACCCCATCGACAGGAACACGAGAGAGTTTACAAGCGAGAGGAGGCCACATATTCGACACCTTTCGTGCTCGTTTTAGTCTCCAGTCTGTTTTGACGTGTGTTATTCTGAATCTGCTGCTTTAACTCAAGGGATTCTGTCGCGATTGATGCCTTGTCCTTCGCTGTATGTTTGCACTGGTGTTGTAAGTCGCCCTCTGTAAGATCATCATTTATTATCTGCCAAGAAATAAAGATCATCATAATGTTCCCCAACTTTCAGCTTCTGGGGAGTTTGTTCCAGAGTGTGACGACTCTCTCTCTATCACCATCTCTCTCTCTATCTCCATCTCTCTATCACCATCTCTCTCTCTATCACCATCTCTCTCTCTATCTCTATCTCTCTATCACCATCTCTCTCTCCATCTCCATCTCTCTCTCTATCTCCATCTCTCTCTATCTCCATCTCTATCTCCATCTCTCTATCTCCACCTCTCTCTCCCTCTCCACCTCTCTCTCTCTCTATCTCTCCCTCTCTCTCACTGTGTGTGTGTGTGTGTGTGTGTGTGTGTGTGTGTGTGTGTGTGTGTGTGTGTGTGTGTACAGCAGTGTCCCTAGACGAGAGAGAGATCCCTAGACGGGGAAATTACTTTCAAACTGCAGTACCGAAATGTGTCCGTTAGATGGCAGCATGCACCAAGGAATGAAGGAAAGTGCAAAACAAAATGAAAAGGCACATCGCCTGGGCGAAAAATAATCGTAACAAATCAACGGGGGCATTTCTCCGAAAACTAACACCGGGGCAGTGCTCAGGGGGGTCCCACCTCGTGGCCACCCGGTTTGGGGGGCGATCGGGGCCGGTTCCGAAAATCGCTAAATCTCCCATAGCCAGCCCACGCTCCATCCGATAGAGCAATGCCGGGCGGCCGGCCGGCAACTACGGATCATAACAAATCAACGGGGGCATTTCTCCGAAAACTAACACCGGGGCAGTGCTCAGGGGGGTCCCACCTCGTGGCCACCCGGTTTGGGGGGCGATCGGGGCCGGTTCCGAAAATCGCTAAATCTCCCATAGCCAGCCCACGCTCCATCCGATAGAGCAATGCCGGGCGGCCGGCCGGCAACTACGGATCATAAGAAATCAACGGGGGCATTTCTCCGAAAACTAACACCGGGGCAGTGCTCAGGGGGGTCCCACCTCGTGGCCACCCGGTTTGGGGGGCCATCGGGGCCGGCTGAAGAATCGCCCATACTCTGCCATAGGCAGCCCACGGTCCATCCGATCAGAGCAATGCCGGGCGGCCGGCAACCTATGGATCATAACACATCAACGGAGGCATGATAAGAGCATCTTTTATTATCTGCCAAGAAATATAGACCATCACAATGTTCCCCAACTTTCAGCTTCTACCACATCGCTGGGGAGTTTATTCCACTGTGTGACTACTCTCTCTCTATCTCTCTCTCTCTCTCTCTCTCTCTCTCTCTCTCTCTCTGTGTGTGTGTGTGTGTGTGTGTGTGTGTGTGTGTGTGTGTGTGTGTGTGTGTGTGTGTGTGTGTACAGCAGTGTCTCCGGTTTTCCTTTTGGAATGCCTTGAAGCCGGGGGGGCTTTGCACTCATGAGAACATAGGGTGTCCTTGCCCTCCTTTCGCAGCCCAGGGCATTGAGAGATCCCTAGACGGGGAAATTACTTTCAAACTGCAGTACCGAAATGTGTCCGTTAGATGGTAGCATGCACCAAGGAATGAAGGAAAGTGCAAAACAAAATGAAAAGGCACATCGCCTGGGCGAAAAATAATCGTAACAAATCAACGGGGGCATTTCTCCGAAAACTAACACCGGGGCAGTGCTCAGGGGGGTCCCACCTCGTGGCCACCCGGTTTGGGGGGCGATCGGGGCCGGTTCCGAAAATCGCTAAATCTCCCATAGCCAGCCCACGCTCCATCCGATAGAGCAATGCCGGGCGGCCGGCCGGCAACTACGGATCATAACAAATCAACGGGGGCATTTCTCCAGAAACTAACACCGGGGCAGTGCTCAGGGGGCTCCCAGCTATCAGCCACCCTACCCTGGGACCGATGGGAGCACTTTAAAATTTTCGAGTCAGGGGACCAGACGGCCGAGTGAAAAACTTTGAAAAATATTCTATCTCCTCACTCCCATTGACTTTGCATTAGGGCGACCAGGCGGCCGGCGGAAAAAAAATCATAACAAATCAACGGGGGCATTTCTCCAGAAACTAACACCGGGGCAGTGCTCAGGGGGCTCCCAGCTATCAGCCACCCTACCCTGGGACCGATGGGAGCACTTTAAAATTTTCGAGTCAGGGGACCAGACGGCCGAGTGAAAAACTTTGAAAAATATTCTATCTCCTCACTCCCATTGACTTTGCATTAGGGCGACCAGGCGGCCGGCGGAAAAAAAATCATAACAAATCAACGGGGGCATTTCTCCAGAAACTAACACCGGGGCAGTGCTCAGGGGGCTCCCAGCTATCAGCCACCCTACCCTGGGACCGATGGGAGCACTTTAAAATTTTCGAGTCAGGGGACCAGACGGCCGAGTGAAAAACTTTGAAAAATATTCTATCTCCTCACTCCCATTGACTTTACATTAGGGCGACCAGGCGGCCGGCGGAAAAAAAATCATAACAAATCAACGGGGGCATTTCTCCAGAAACTAACACCGGGGCAGTGCTCAGGGGGCTCCCAGCTATCAGCCACCCTACCCTGGGACCGATGGGAGCACTTTAAAATTTTCGAGTCAGGGGACCAGACGGCCGAGTGAAAAACTTTGAAAAATATTCTATCTCCTCACTCCCATTGACTTTGCATTAGGGCGACCAGGCGGCCGGCGGAAAAAAAATCATAACAAATCAACGGGGGCATTTCTCCAGAAACTAACACCGGGGCAGTGCTCAGGGGGCTCCCAGCTATCAGCCACCCTACCCTGGGACCGATGGGAGCACTTTAAAATTTTCGAGTCAGGGGACCAGACGGCCGAGTGAAAAACTTTGAAAAATATTCTATCTCCTCACTCCCATTGACTTTGCATTAGGGCGACCAGGCGGCCGGCGGAAAAAAAATCATAACAAATCAACGGGGGCATTTCTCCAGAAACTAACACCGGGGCAGTGCTCAGGGGGCTCCCAGCTATCAGCCACCCTACCCTGGGACCGATGGGAGCACTTTAAAATTTTCGAGTCAGGGGACCAGACGGCCGAGTGAAAAACTTTGAAAAATATTCTATCTCCTCACTCCCATTGACTTTACATTAGGGCGACCAGGCGGCCGGCGGAAAAAAAATCATAACAAATCAACGGGGGCATTTCTCCAGAAACTAACACCGGGGCTGTGCTCAGGGGGCTCCCAGCTATCAGCCCCCCGGGTCTGGGGGCATTGTTTTTCTTTTTAATCATTTTGAGCATTTCCCCCAGTTTAGAGATGTGTGCCCCTAGACAACCCATTGAGAATAACTATGAAATGTTCTGAAGTTTTGATTTTCAAATGTCGGTGAAAATTGAAAAACGTCATATATTCTTCAAAGGAAGCATGGGGCGATGGTAGGGAGAGTCCCCGCAGCGTGCCTCGGCAGCGATGGGAGCGTTTTCGATGTCCCCGTCCCCCCCCATAGGGATAGAAGGGGAGTTAGGTGACCAGGCGTCCCGGGTCCCAAAAATCGAAAAATTAATATAGAATGCTTTTTAATCCATAAATAAAGTAGGGGGCAGTCCTGGTGAGAGTCCCAGCCACAGCCCCAGTGTGTTTTGGAGTCGTTTGTGGCCGGGTGAAAAACTTTGAAAAATTTTCTATCTCCTCACTCCCATTGACTTTGCATTAGGGCGACCAGGCGGCCGGCGGAAAAAAAATCATAACAAATCAACGGGGGCATTTCTCCAGAAACTAACACCGGGGCAGTGCTCAGGGGGCTCCCAGCTATCAGCCACCCTACCCTGGGACCGATGGGAGCACTTTAAAATTTTCGAGTCAGGGGACCAGACGGCCGAGTGAAAAACTTTGAAAAATATTCTATCTCCTCACTCCCATTGACTTTGCATTAGGGCGACCAGGCGGCCGGCGGAAAAAAAATCATAACAAATCAACGGGGGCATTTCTCCAGAAACTAACACCGGGGCAGTGCTCAGGGGGCTCCCAGCTATCAGCCACCCTACCCTGGGACCGATGGGAGCACTTTAAAATTTTCGAGTCAGGGGACCAGACGGCCGAGTGAAAAACTTTGAAAAATATTCTATCTCCTCACTCCCATTGACTTTACATTAGGGCGACCAGGCGGCCGGCGGAAAAAAAATCATAACAAATCAACGGGGGCATTTCTCCAGAAACTAACACCGGGGCAGTGCTCAGGGGGCTCCCAGCTATCAGCCACCCTACCCTGGGACCGATGGGAGCACTTTAAAATTTTCGAGTCAGGGGACCAGACGGCCGAGTGAAAAACTTTGAAAAATATTCTATCTCCTCACTCCCATTGACTTTGCATTAGGGCGACCAGGCGGCCGGCGGAAAAAAAATCATAACAAATCAACGGGGGCATTTCTCCAGAAACTAACACCGGGGCAGTGCTCAGGGGGCTCCCAGCTATCAGCCACCCTACCCTGGGACCGATGGGAGCACTTTAAAATTTTCGAGTCAGGGGACCAGACGGCCGAGTGAAAAACTTTGAAAAATATTCTATCTCCTCACTCCCATTGACTTTGCATTAGGGCGACCAGGCGGCCGGCGGAAAAAAAATCATAACAAATCAACGGGGGCATTTCTCCAGAAACTAACACCGGGGCAGTGCTCAGGGGGCTCCCAGCTATCAGCCACCCTACCCTGGGACCGATGGGAGCACTTTAAAATTTTCGAGTCAGGGGACCAGACGGCCGAGTGAAAAACTTTGAAAAATATTCTATCTCCTCACTCCCATTGACTTTACATTAGGGCGACCAGGCGGCCGGCGGAAAAAAAATCATAACAAATCAACGGGGGCATTTCTCCAGAAACTAACACCGGGGCAGTGCTCAGGGGGCTCCCAGCTATCAGCCACCCTACCCTGGGACCGATGGGAGCACTTTAAAATTTTCGAGTCAGGGGACCAGACGGCCGAGTGAAAAACTTTGAAAAATATTCTATCTCCTCACTCCCATTGACTTTGCATTAGGGCGACCAGGCGGCCGGCGGAAAAAAAATCATAACAAATCAACGGGGGCATTTCTCCAGAAACTAACACCGGGGCAGTGCTCAGGGGGCTCCCAGCTATCAGCCACCCTACCCTGGGACCGATGGGAGCACTTTAAAATTTTCGAGTCAGGGGACCAGACGGCCGAGTGAAAAACTTTGAAAAATATTCTATCTCCTCACTCCCATTGACTTTACATTAGGGCGACCAGGCGGCCGGCGGAAAAAAAATCATAACAAATCAACGGGGGCATTTCTCCAGAAACTAACACCGGGGCTGTGCTCAGGGGGCTCCCAGCTATCAGCCCCCCGGGTCTGGGGGCATTGTTTTTCTTTTTAATCATTTTGAGCATTTCCCCCAGTTTAGAGATGTGTGCCCCTAGACAACCCATTGAGAATAACTATGAAATGTTCTGAAGTTTTGATTTTCAAATGTCGGTGAAAATTGAAAAACGTCATATATTCTTCAAAGGAAGCATGGGGCGATGGTAGGGAGAGTCCCCGCAGCGTGCCTCGGCAGCGATGGGAGCGTTTTCGATGTCCCCGTCCCCCCCCATAGGGATAGAAGGGGAGTTAGGTGACCAGGCGTCCCGGGTCCCAAAAATCGAAAAATTAATATAGAATGCTTTTTAATCCATAAATAAAGTAGGGGGCAGTCCTGGTGAGAGTCCCAGCCACAGCCCCAGTGTGTTTTGGAGTCGTTTGTGGCCGGGTGAAAAACTTTGAAAAATTTTCTATCTCCTCACTCCCATTGACTTTGCATTAGGGCGACCAGGCGGCCGGCGGAAAAAAAATCATAACAAATCAACGGGGGCATTTCTCCGAAAACTAACACCGGGGCAGTGCTCAGGGGGCTCCCAGCTATCAGCCACCCTATCCCGGGACCGATGGGAGCACTTTAAAATTTTCGAGTTAGGGGACCAGGCGGCCGAGTGAAAAACTTTGAAAAATTTTCTATCTCCTCACTCCCATTGACTTTGCATTAGG
>NW_027103019.1:145000-167500 GCF_036373705.1 Amia ocellicauda
GCCCTGGAGGTCTGCTATCCAGCCCTGGAGGTCTGCTATCCAGCCCTGGTAGCAGCACTGCCTGCCCTGGAGGTCTGCCTGTTAGCCCTGGAGGTCTGCTATCCAGCCCTGGAGGTCTGCTATCCAGCCCTGGTAGCAGCACTGCCTGCCCTGGAGGTCTGCCTGTTAGCCCTGGAGGACAGCCTGCCTGCCCTGGTAGCAGCACTGCCTGCCTTCCAGCCCTGGAGGTCTGCCTGTTAGCCCTGGAGGTCTGCTATCCAGCCCTGGTAGCAGCACTGCCTGCCCTGGAGGTCTGCCTGCCTGCCTTCCAGCCCTGGAGGTCTGCTATCCATCCCTGGAGGTCTGCCTGCCTGCCATCCAGCCCTGGAGGACAGCCTGCCTGCCCTGGTAGCAGCACTGCCTGCCCTGGAGGTCTGCTATCCAGCCCTGGAGGACAGCCTGCCTGCCCTGGTAGCAGCACTGCCTGCCCTGGAGGTCTGCTATCCAGCCCTGGAGGACAGCCTGCCTGCCCTGGTAGCAGCACTGCCTGCCCTGGAGGTCTGCTATCCAGCCCTGGAGGACAGCCTGCCTGCCCTGGTAGCAGCACTGCCTGCCCTGGAGGTCAGCCTGTTAGCCCTGGAGGTCTGCCTGCCTGCCCTGGAGGTCAGCCTGTTAGCCCTGGAGGTCTGCCTGCCTGCCATCCAGCCCTGGCAGCAGCACTGCCTGCCCTGGTAGCAGCACTGCCTGCCCTGGAGGTCTGCTATCCAGCCCTGGTAGCAGCACTGCCTGCCCTGGAGGTCTGCTATCCAGCCCTGGAGGACAGCCTGCCTGCCCTGGTAGCAGCACTGCCTGCCCTGGAGGTCTGCTATCCAGCCCTGGAGGTCTGCTATCCAGCCCTGGTAGCAGCACTGCCTGCCCTGGAGGTCAGCCTGTTAGCCCTGGAGGTCTGCCTGCCTGCCCTGGTAGCAGCACGGCCTACCTGCCTGCCTGCCCTCGAGGTCTGCCTGCCTGCCTGCCCTGGAGGTCAGCCTTCCAGCCCTGGCAGCAGCACGGCCTACCTGCCTGCCAGCCTGCCCTCCCCAGCCACACAGCCCTGCCTGCCTGCCTGCCAGCCCTGGAGGTCTCCCTGCCAGCCCTGGAGGTCTGCCTGCCTGCCTGCCTGCCTGCCTGCCTGCCCTGGAGGTCTGCCATCCTGCCTTCCAGCCCTGGAGGTCAGCCTGCCAGCCCTGGAGGTCAGCCTGTTAGCCCTGGAGGTCTGCCTGCCTGCCATCCAGCCCTGGCAGCAGCACTGCCTGCCCTGGTAGCAGCACTGCCTGCCCTGGAGGTCTGCTATCCAGCCCTGGTAGCAGCACTGCCTGCCCTGGAGGTCTGCTATCCAGCCCTGGAGGACAGCCTGCCTGCCCTGGTAGCAGCACTGCCTGCCTTCCAGCCCTGGAGGTCTGCCTGTTAGCCCTGGAGGTCTGCTATCCAGCCCTGGTAGCAGCACTGCCTGCCCTGGAGGTCTGCCTGCCTGCCTTCCAGCCCTGGAGGTCTGCTATCCATCCCTGGAGGTCTGCCTGCCTGCCATCCAGCCCTGGAGGACAGCCTGCCTGCCCTGGTAGCAGCACTGCCTGCCCTGGAGGTCTGCTATCCAGCCCTGGAGGACAGCCTGCCTGCCCTGGTAGCAGCACTGCCTGCCTTCCAGCCCTGGAGGTCTGCCTGTTAGCCCTGGAGGTCTGCTATCCAGCCCTGGTAGCAGCACTGCCTGCCCTGGAGGTCTGCCTGCCTGCCCTGGAGGTCTGCCTGTTAGCCCTGGAGGTCTGCTATCCAGCCCTGGAGGTCTGCTATCCAGCCCTGGTAGCAGCACTGCCAGCCCTGGAGGTCTGCCTGTTAGCCCTGGAGGTCTGCTATCCAGCCCTGGTAGCAGCACTGCCTGCCCTGGAGGTCTGCCTGCCTGCCCTGGAGGTCTGCCTGTTAGCCCTGGAGGTCAGCCTGTTAGCCCTGGAGGTCTGCTATCCAGCCCTGGAGGTCAGCTATCCAGCCCTGGAGGTCTGCCTGCCTGCCTGCCTGCCCTGGAGGTCAGCCTGCCTGCCCTGGAGGTCAGCCTGTTAGCCCTGGAGGTCTGCTATCCAGCCCTGGAGGTCAGCTATCCAGCCCTGGAGGTCTGCCTGCCTGCCTGCCTGCCCTGGAGGTCAGCCTGCCAGCCCTGGAGGTCTGCCTGTTAGCCCTGGAGGTCTGCTATCCAGCCCTGGAGGTCTGCTATCCAGCCCTGGTAGCAGCACTGCCAGCCCTGGAGGTCAGCTATCCAGCCCTGGAGGTCTGCTATCCAGCCCTGGTAGCAGCACTGCCTGCCCTGGAGGTCTGCCTGCCTGCCTTCCAGCCCTGGAGGTCTGCTATCCAGCCCTGGTAGCAGCACTGCCTGCCCTGGAGGTCTGCCTGCCTGCCCTGGAGGTCTGCCTTCCAGCCCTGGAGGACAGCCTGCCTGCCCTGGTAGCAGCACTGCCTGCCTTCCAGCCCTGGAGGTCTGCCTGTTAGCCCTGGAGGTCTGCTATCCAGCCCTGGTAGCAGCACTGCCTGCCCTGGAGGTCTGCCTGCCTGCCCTGGAGGTCTGCCTGTTAGCCCTGGAGGTCAGCCTGTTAGCCCTGGAGGTCTGCTATCCAGCCCTGGAGGTCAGCTATCCAGCCCTGGAGGTCTGCCTGCCTGCCCTGGAGGTCTGCCTGTTAGCCCTGGAGGTCTGCTATCCAGCCCTGGAGGTCTGCTATCCAGCCCTGGTAGCAGCACTGCCAGCCCTGGAGGTCTGCCTGTTAGCCCTGGAGGTCTGCTATCCAGCCCTGGTAGCAGCACTGCCTGCCCTGGAGGTCTGCCTGCCTGCCCTGGAGGTCTGCCTGTTAGCCCTGGAGGTCAGCCTGTTAGCCCTGGAGGTCTGCTATCCAGCCCTGGAGGTCAGCTATCCAGCCCTGGAGGTCTGCCTGCCTGCCTGCCTGCCCTGGAGGTCAGCCTGCCAGCCCTGGAGGTCTGCCTGTTAGCCCTGGAGGTCTGCTATCCAGCCCTGGAGGTCTGCTATCCAGCCCTGGTAGCAGCACTGCCTGCCCTGGAGGTCAGCCTGTTAGCCCTGGAGGTCTGCTATCCAGCCCTGGAGGTCAGCTATCCAGCCCTGGAGGTCTGCCTGCCTGCCTGCCTGCCCTGGAGGTCAGCCTGCCAGCCCTGGAGGTCTGCCTGTTAGCCCTGGAGGTCTGCTATCCAGCCCTGGAGGTCTGCTATCCAGCCCTGGTAGCAGCACTGCCTGCCCTGGAGGTCTGCCTGTTAGCCCTGGAGGTCTGCTATCCAGCCCTGGAGGTCTGCTATCCAGCCCTGGTAGCAGCACTGCCTGCCCTGGAGGTCTGCCTGTTAGCCCTGGAGGACAGCCTGCCTGCCCTGGTAGCAGCACTGCCTGCCTTCCAGCCCTGGAGGTCTGCCTGTTAGCCCTGGAGGTCTGCTATCCAGCCCTGGTAGCAGCACTGCCTGCCCTGGAGGTCTGCCTGCCTGCCTTCCAGCCCTGGAGGTCTGCTATCCATCCCTGGAGGTCTGCCTGCCTGCCATCCAGCCCTGGAGGACAGCCTGCCTGCCCTGGTAGCAGCACTGCCTGCCCTGGAGGTCTGCTATCCAGCCCTGGAGGACAGCCTGCCTGCCCTGGTAGCAGCACTGCCTGCCCTGGAGGTCTGCTATCCAGCCCTGGAGGACAGCCTGCCTGCCCTGGTAGCAGCACTGCCTGCCCTGGAGGTCAGCCTGTTAGCCCTGGAGGTCTGCCTGCCTGCCCTGGAGGTCAGCCTGTTAGCCCTGGAGGTCTGCCTGCCTGCCATCCAGCCCTGGCAGCAGCACTGCCTGCCCTGGTAGCAGCACTGCCTGCCCTGGAGGTCTGCTATCCAGCCCTGGTAGCAGCACTGCCTGCCCTGGAGGTCTGCTATCCAGCCCTGGAGGACAGCCTGCCTGCCCTGGTAGCAGCACTGCCTGCCCTGGAGGTCAGCCTGTTAGCCCTGGAGGTCTGCCTGCCTGCCCTGGAGGTCAGCCTGTTAGCCCTGGAGGTCTGCCTGCCTGCCATCCAGCCCTGGCAGCAGCACTGCCTGCCCTGGTAGCAGCACTGCCTGCCCTGGAGGTCTGCTATCCAGCCCTGGTAGCAGCACTGCCTGCCCTGGAGGTCTGCTATCCAGCCCTGGAGGACAGCCTGCCTGCCCTGGTAGCAGCACTGCCTGCCCTGGAGGTCTGCTATCCAGCCCTGGAGGTCTGCTATCCAGCCCTGGTAGCAGCACTGCCTGCCCTGGAGGTCAGCCTGTTAGCCCTGGAGGTCTGCCTGCCTGCCCTGGTAGCAGCACGGCCTACCTGCCTGCCTGCCCTCGAGGTCTGCCTGCCTGCCTGCCCTGGAGGTCAGCCTTCCAGCCCTGGCAGCAGCACGGCCTACCTGCCTGCCAGCCTGCCCTCCCCAGCCACACAGCCCTGCCTGCCTGCCTGCCAGCCCTGGAGGTCTCCCTGCCAGCCCTGGAGGTCTGCCTGCCTGCCTGCCTGCCTGCCTGCCTGCCCTGGAGGTCTGCCATCCTGCCTTCCAGCCCTGGAGGTCAGCCTGCCAGCCCTGGAGGTCAGCCTGTTAGCCCTGGAGGTCTGCCTGCCTGCCATCCAGCCCTGGCAGCAGCACTGCCTGCCCTGGTAGCAGCACTGCCTGCCCTGGAGGTCTGCTATCCAGCCCTGGTAGCAGCACTGCCTGCCCTGGAGGTCTGCTATCCAGCCCTGGAGGACAGCCTGCCTGCCCTGGTAGCAGCACTGCCTGCCTTCCAGCCCTGGAGGTCTGCCTGTTAGCCCTGGAGGTCTGCTATCCAGCCCTGGTAGCAGCACTGCCTGCCCTGGAGGTCTGCCTGCCTGCCTTCCAGCCCTGGAGGTCTGCTATCCATCCCTGGAGGTCTGCCTGCCTGCCATCCAGCCCTGGAGGACAGCCTGCCTGCCCTGGTAGCAGCACTGCCTGCCCTGGAGGTCTGCTATCCAGCCCTGGAGGACAGCCTGCCTGCCCTGGTAGCAGCACTGCCTGCCTTCCAGCCCTGGAGGTCTGCCTGTTAGCCCTGGAGGTCTGCTATCCAGCCCTGGTAGCAGCACTGCCTGCCCTGGAGGTCTGCCTGCCTGCCCTGGAGGTCTGCCTGTTAGCCCTGGAGGTCTGCTATCCAGCCCTGGAGGTCTGCTATCCAGCCCTGGTAGCAGCACTGCCAGCCCTGGAGGTCTGCCTGTTAGCCCTGGAGGTCTGCTATCCAGCCCTGGTAGCAGCACTGCCTGCCCTGGAGGTCTGCCTGCCTGCCCTGGAGGTCTGCCTGTTAGCCCTGGAGGTCAGCCTGTTAGCCCTGGAGGTCTGCTATCCAGCCCTGGAGGTCAGCTATCCAGCCCTGGAGGTCTGCCTGCCTGCCTGCCTGCCCTGGAGGTCAGCCTGCCTGCCCTGGAGGTCAGCCTGTTAGCCCTGGAGGTCTGCTATCCAGCCCTGGAGGTCAGCTATCCAGCCCTGGAGGTCTGCCTGCCTGCCTGCCTGCCCTGGAGGTCAGCCTGCCAGCCCTGGAGGTCTGCCTGTTAGCCCTGGAGGTCTGCTATCCAGCCCTGGAGGTCTGCTATCCAGCCCTGGTAGCAGCACTGCCAGCCCTGGAGGTCAGCTATCCAGCCCTGGAGGTCTGCTATCCAGCCCTGGTAGCAGCACTGCCTGCCCTGGAGGTCTGCCTGCCTGCCTTCCAGCCCTGGAGGTCTGCTATCCAGCCCTGGTAGCAGCACTGCCTGCCCTGGAGGTCTGCCTGCCTGCCCTGGAGGTCTGCCTTCCAGCCCTGGAGGACAGCCTGCCTGCCCTGGTAGCAGCACTGCCTGCCTTCCAGCCCTGGAGGTCTGCCTGTTAGCCCTGGAGGTCTGCTATCCAGCCCTGGTAGCAGCACTGCCTGCCCTGGAGGTCTGCCTGCCTGCCCTGGAGGTCTGCCTGTTAGCCCTGGAGGTCAGCCTGTTAGCCCTGGAGGTCTGCTATCCAGCCCTGGAGGTCAGCTATCCAGCCCTGGAGGTCTGCCTGCCTGCCCTGGAGGTCTGCCTGTTAGCCCTGGAGGTCTGCTATCCAGCCCTGGAGGTCTGCTATCCAGCCCTGGTAGCAGCACTGCCAGCCCTGGAGGTCTGCCTGTTAGCCCTGGAGGTCTGCTATCCAGCCCTGGTAGCAGCACTGCCTGCCCTGGAGGTCTGCCTGCCTGCCCTGGAGGTCTGCCTGTTAGCCCTGGAGGTCAGCCTGTTAGCCCTGGAGGTCTGCTATCCAGCCCTGGAGGTCAGCTATCCAGCCCTGGAGGTCTGCCTGCCTGCCTGCCTGCCCTGGAGGTCAGCCTGCCAGCCCTGGAGGTCTGCCTGTTAGCCCTGGAGGTCTGCTATCCAGCCCTGGAGGTCTGCTATCCAGCCCTGGTAGCAGCACTGCCTGCCCTGGAGGTCAGCCTGTTAGCCCTGGAGGTCTGCTATCCAGCCCTGGAGGTCAGCTATCCAGCCCTGGAGGTCTGCCTGCCTGCCTGCCTGCCCTGGAGGTCAGCCTGCCAGCCCTGGAGGTCTGCCTGTTAGCCCTGGAGGTCTGCTATCCAGCCCTGGAGGTCTGCTATCCAGCCCTGGTAGCAGCACTGCCTGCCCTGGAGGTCTGCCTGTTAGCCCTGGAGGTCTGCTATCCAGCCCTGGAGGTCTGCTATCCAGCCCTGGTAGCAGCACTGCCTGCCCTGGAGGTCTGCCTGTTAGCCCTGGAGGACAGCCTGCCTGCCCTGGTAGCAGCACTGCCTGCCTTCCAGCCCTGGAGGTCTGCCTGTTAGCCCTGGAGGTCTGCTATCCAGCCCTGGTAGCAGCACTGCCTGCCCTGGAGGTCTGCCTGCCTGCCTTCCAGCCCTGGAGGTCTGCTATCCATCCCTGGAGGTCTGCCTGCCTGCCATCCAGCCCTGGAGGACAGCCTGCCTGCCCTGGTAGCAGCACTGCCTGCCCTGGAGGTCTGCTATCCAGCCCTGGAGGACAGCCTGCCTGCCCTGGTAGCAGCACTGCCTGCCCTGGAGGTCTGCTATCCAGCCCTGGAGGACAGCCTGCCTGCCCTGGTAGCAGCACTGCCTGCCCTGGAGGTCAGCCTGTTAGCCCTGGAGGTCTGCCTGCCTGCCCTGGAGGTCAGCCTGTTAGCCCTGGAGGTCTGCCTGCCTGCCATCCAGCCCTGGCAGCAGCACTGCCTGCCCTGGTAGCAGCACTGCCTGCCCTGGAGGTCTGCTATCCAGCCCTGGTAGCAGCACTGCCTGCCCTGGAGGTCTGCTATCCAGCCCTGGAGGACAGCCTGCCTGCCCTGGTAGCAGCACTGCCTGCCCTGGAGGTCAGCCTGTTAGCCCTGGAGGTCTGCCTGCCTGCCCTGGAGGTCAGCCTGTTAGCCCTGGAGGTCTGCCTGCCTGCCATCCAGCCCTGGCAGCAGCACTGCCTGCCCTGGTAGCAGCACTGCCTGCCCTGGAGGTCTGCTATCCAGCCCTGGTAGCAGCACTGCCTGCCCTGGAGGTCTGCTATCCAGCCCTGGAGGACAGCCTGCCTGCCCTGGTAGCAGCACTGCCTGCCCTGGAGGTCTGCTATCCAGCCCTGGAGGTCTGCTATCCAGCCCTGGTAGCAGCACTGCCTGCCCTGGAGGTCAGCCTGTTAGCCCTGGAGGTCTGCCTGCCTGCCCTGGTAGCAGCACGGCCTACCTGCCTGCCTGCCCTCGAGGTCTGCCTGCCTGCCTGCCCTGGAGGTCAGCCTTCCAGCCCTGGCAGCAGCACGGCCTACCTGCCTGCCAGCCTGCCCTCCCCAGCCACACAGCCCTGCCTGCCTGCCTGCCAGCCCTGGAGGTCTCCCTGCCAGCCCTGGAGGTCTGCCTGCCTGCCTGCCTGCCTGCCTGCCTGCCCTGGAGGTCTGCCATCCTGCCTTCCAGCCCTGGAGGTCAGCCTGCCAGCCCTGGAGGTCAGCCTGTTAGCCCTGGAGGTCTGCCTGCCTGCCATCCAGCCCTGGCAGCAGCACTGCCTGCCCTGGTAGCAGCACTGCCTGCCCTGGAGGTCTGCTATCCAGCCCTGGTAGCAGCACTGCCTGCCCTGGAGGTCTGCTATCCAGCCCTGGAGGACAGCCTGCCTGCCCTGGTAGCAGCACTGCCTGCCTTCCAGCCCTGGAGGTCTGCCTGTTAGCCCTGGAGGTCTGCTATCCAGCCCTGGTAGCAGCACTGCCTGCCCTGGAGGTCTGCCTGCCTGCCTTCCAGCCCTGGAGGTCTGCTATCCATCCCTGGAGGTCTGCCTGCCTGCCATCCAGCCCTGGAGGACAGCCTGCCTGCCCTGGTAGCAGCACTGCCTGCCCTGGAGGTCTGCTATCCAGCCCTGGAGGACAGCCTGCCTGCCCTGGTAGCAGCACTGCCTGCCTTCCAGCCCTGGAGGTCTGCCTGTTAGCCCTGGAGGTCTGCTATCCAGCCCTGGTAGCAGCACTGCCTGCCCTGGAGGTCTGCCTGCCTGCCCTGGAGGTCTGCCTGTTAGCCCTGGAGGTCTGCTATCCAGCCCTGGAGGTCTGCTATCCAGCCCTGGTAGCAGCACTGCCAGCCCTGGAGGTCTGCCTGTTAGCCCTGGAGGTCTGCTATCCAGCCCTGGTAGCAGCACTGCCTGCCCTGGAGGTCTGCCTGCCTGCCCTGGAGGTCTGCCTGTTAGCCCTGGAGGTCAGCCTGTTAGCCCTGGAGGTCTGCTATCCAGCCCTGGAGGTCAGCTATCCAGCCCTGGAGGTCTGCCTGCCTGCCTGCCTGCCCTGGAGGTCAGCCTGCCTGCCCTGGAGGTCAGCCTGTTAGCCCTGGAGGTCTGCTATCCAGCCCTGGAGGTCAGCTATCCAGCCCTGGAGGTCTGCCTGCCTGCCTGCCTGCCCTGGAGGTCAGCCTGCCAGCCCTGGAGGTCTGCCTGTTAGCCCTGGAGGTCTGCTATCCAGCCCTGGAGGTCTGCTATCCAGCCCTGGTAGCAGCACTGCCAGCCCTGGAGGTCAGCTATCCAGCCCTGGAGGTCTGCTATCCAGCCCTGGTAGCAGCACTGCCTGCCCTGGAGGTCTGCCTGCCTGCCTTCCAGCCCTGGAGGTCTGCTATCCAGCCCTGGTAGCAGCACTGCCTGCCCTGGAGGTCTGCCTGCCTGCCCTGGAGGTCTGCCTTCCAGCCCTGGAGGACAGCCTGCCTGCCCTGGTAGCAGCACTGCCTGCCTTCCAGCCCTGGAGGTCTGCCTGTTAGCCCTGGAGGTCTGCTATCCAGCCCTGGTAGCAGCACTGCCTGCCCTGGAGGTCTGCCTGCCTGCCCTGGAGGTCTGCCTGTTAGCCCTGGAGGTCAGCCTGTTAGCCCTGGAGGTCTGCTATCCAGCCCTGGAGGTCAGCTATCCAGCCCTGGAGGTCTGCCTGCCTGCCCTGGAGGTCTGCCTGTTAGCCCTGGAGGTCTGCTATCCAGCCCTGGAGGTCTGCTATCCAGCCCTGGTAGCAGCACTGCCAGCCCTGGAGGTCTGCCTGTTAGCCCTGGAGGTCTGCTATCCAGCCCTGGTAGCAGCACTGCCTGCCCTGGAGGTCTGCCTGCCTGCCCTGGAGGTCTGCCTGTTAGCCCTGGAGGTCAGCCTGTTAGCCCTGGAGGTCTGCTATCCAGCCCTGGAGGTCAGCTATCCAGCCCTGGAGGTCTGCCTGCCTGCCTGCCTGCCCTGGAGGTCAGCCTGCCAGCCCTGGAGGTCTGCCTGTTAGCCCTGGAGGTCTGCTATCCAGCCCTGGAGGTCTGCTATCCAGCCCTGGTAGCAGCACTGCCTGCCCTGGAGGTCAGCCTGTTAGCCCTGGAGGTCTGCTATCCAGCCCTGGAGGTCAGCTATCCAGCCCTGGAGGTCTGCCTGCCTGCCTGCCTGCCCTGGAGGTCAGCCTGCCAGCCCTGGAGGTCTGCCTGTTAGCCCTGGAGGTCTGCTATCCAGCCCTGGAGGTCTGCTATCCAGCCCTGGTAGCAGCACTGCCTGCCCTGGAGGTCTGCCTGTTAGCCCTGGAGGTCTGCTATCCAGCCCTGGAGGTCTGCTATCCAGCCCTGGTAGCAGCACTGCCTGCCCTGGAGGTCTGCCTGTTAGCCCTGGAGGACAGCCTGCCTGCCCTGGTAGCAGCACTGCCTGCCTTCCAGCCCTGGAGGTCTGCCTGTTAGCCCTGGAGGTCTGCTATCCAGCCCTGGTAGCAGCACTGCCTGCCCTGGAGGTCTGCCTGCCTGCCTTCCAGCCCTGGAGGTCTGCTATCCATCCCTGGAGGTCTGCCTGCCTGCCATCCAGCCCTGGAGGACAGCCTGCCTGCCCTGGTAGCAGCACTGCCTGCCCTGGAGGTCTGCTATCCAGCCCTGGAGGACAGCCTGCCTGCCCTGGTAGCAGCACTGCCTGCCCTGGAGGTCTGCTATCCAGCCCTGGAGGACAGCCTGCCTGCCCTGGTAGCAGCACTGCCTGCCCTGGAGGTCTGCTATCCAGCCCTGGAGGACAGCCTGCCTGCCCTGGTAGCAGCACTGCCTGCCCTGGAGGTCAGCCTGTTAGCCCTGGAGGTCTGCCTGCCTGCCCTGGAGGTCAGCCTGTTAGCCCTGGAGGTCTGCCTGCCTGCCATCCAGCCCTGGCAGCAGCACTGCCTGCCCTGGTAGCAGCACTGCCTGCCCTGGAGGTCTGCTATCCAGCCCTGGTAGCAGCACTGCCTGCCCTGGAGGTCTGCTATCCAGCCCTGGAGGACAGCCTGCCTGCCCTGGTAGCAGCACTGCCTGCCCTGGAGGTCTGCTATCCAGCCCTGGAGGTCTGCTATCCAGCCCTGGTAGCAGCACTGCCTGCCCTGGAGGTCAGCCTGTTAGCCCTGGAGGTCTGCCTGCCTGCCCTGGTAGCAGCACGGCCTACCTGCCTGCCTGCCCTCGAGGTCTGCCTGCCTGCCTGCCCTGGAGGTCAGCCTTCCAGCCCTGGCAGCAGCACGGCCTACCTGCCTGCCAGCCTGCCCTCCCCAGCCACACAGCCCTGCCTGCCTGCCTGCCAGCCCTGGAGGTCTCCCTGCCAGCCCTGGAGGTCTGCCTGCCTGCCTGCCTGCCTGCCTGCCTGCCCTGGAGGTCTGCCATCCTGCCTTCCAGCCCTGGAGGTCAGCCTGCCAGCCCTGGAGGTCAGCCTGTTAGCCCTGGAGGTCTGCCTGCCTGCCATCCAGCCCTGGCAGCAGCACTGCCTGCCCTGGTAGCAGCACTGCCTGCCCTGGAGGTCTGCTATCCAGCCCTGGTAGCAGCACTGCCTGCCCTGGAGGTCTGCTATCCAGCCCTGGAGGACAGCCTGCCTGCCCTGGTAGCAGCACTGCCTGCCTTCCAGCCCTGGAGGTCTGCCTGTTAGCCCTGGAGGTCTGCTATCCAGCCCTGGTAGCAGCACTGCCTGCCCTGGAGGTCTGCCTGCCTGCCTTCCAGCCCTGGAGGTCTGCTATCCATCCCTGGAGGTCTGCCTGCCTGCCATCCAGCCCTGGAGGACAGCCTGCCTGCCCTGGTAGCAGCACTGCCTGCCCTGGAGGTCTGCTATCCAGCCCTGGAGGACAGCCTGCCTGCCCTGGTAGCAGCACTGCCTGCCTTCCAGCCCTGGAGGTCTGCCTGTTAGCCCTGGAGGTCTGCTATCCAGCCCTGGTAGCAGCACTGCCTGCCCTGGAGGTCTGCCTGCCTGCCCTGGAGGTCTGCCTGTTAGCCCTGGAGGTCTGCTATCCAGCCCTGGAGGTCTGCTATCCAGCCCTGGTAGCAGCACTGCCAGCCCTGGAGGTCTGCCTGTTAGCCCTGGAGGTCTGCTATCCAGCCCTGGTAGCAGCACTGCCTGCCCTGGAGGTCTGCCTGCCTGCCCTGGAGGTCTGCCTGTTAGCCCTGGAGGTCAGCCTGTTAGCCCTGGAGGTCTGCTATCCAGCCCTGGAGGTCAGCTATCCAGCCCTGGAGGTCTGCCTGCCTGCCTGCCTGCCCTGGAGGTCAGCCTGCCTGCCCTGGAGGTCAGCCTGTTAGCCCTGGAGGTCTGCTATCCAGCCCTGGAGGTCAGCTATCCAGCCCTGGAGGTCTGCCTGCCTGCCTGCCTGCCCTGGAGGTCAGCCTGCCAGCCCTGGAGGTCTGCCTGTTAGCCCTGGAGGTCTGCTATCCAGCCCTGGAGGTCTGCTATCCAGCCCTGGTAGCAGCACTGCCAGCCCTGGAGGTCAGCTATCCAGCCCTGGAGGTCTGCTATCCAGCCCTGGTAGCAGCACTGCCTGCCCTGGAGGTCTGCCTGCCTGCCTTCCAGCCCTGGAGGTCTGCTATCCAGCCCTGGTAGCAGCACTGCCTGCCCTGGAGGTCTGCCTGCCTGCCCTGGAGGTCTGCCTTCCAGCCCTGGAGGACAGCCTGCCTGCCCTGGTAGCAGCACTGCCTGCCTTCCAGCCCTGGAGGTCTGCCTGTTAGCCCTGGAGGTCTGCTATCCAGCCCTGGTAGCAGCACTGCCTGCCCTGGAGGTCTGCCTGCCTGCCCTGGAGGTCTGCCTGTTAGCCCTGGAGGTCAGCCTGTTAGCCCTGGAGGTCTGCTATCCAGCCCTGGAGGTCAGCTATCCAGCCCTGGAGGTCTGCCTGCCTGCCCTGGAGGTCTGCCTGTTAGCCCTGGAGGTCTGCTATCCAGCCCTGGAGGTCTGCTATCCAGCCCTGGTAGCAGCACTGCCAGCCCTGGAGGTCTGCCTGTTAGCCCTGGAGGTCTGCTATCCAGCCCTGGTAGCAGCACTGCCTGCCCTGGAGGTCTGCCTGCCTGCCCTGGAGGTCTGCCTGTTAGCCCTGGAGGTCAGCCTGTTAGCCCTGGAGGTCTGCTATCCAGCCCTGGAGGTCAGCTATCCAGCCCTGGAGGTCTGCCTGCCTGCCTGCCTGCCCTGGAGGTCAGCCTGCCAGCCCTGGAGGTCTGCCTGTTAGCCCTGGAGGTCTGCTATCCAGCCCTGGAGGTCTGCTATCCAGCCCTGGTAGCAGCACTGCCTGCCCTGGAGGTCAGCCTGTTAGCCCTGGAGGTCTGCTATCCAGCCCTGGAGGTCAGCTATCCAGCCCTGGAGGTCTGCCTGCCTGCCTGCCTGCCCTGGAGGTCAGCCTGCCAGCCCTGGAGGTCTGCCTGTTAGCCCTGGAGGTCTGCTATCCAGCCCTGGAGGTCTGCTATCCAGCCCTGGTAGCAGCACTGCCTGCCCTGGAGGTCTGCCTGTTAGCCCTGGAGGTCTGCTATCCAGCCCTGGAGGTCTGCTATCCAGCCCTGGTAGCAGCACTGCCTGCCCTGGAGGTCTGCCTGTTAGCCCTGGAGGACAGCCTGCCTGCCCTGGTAGCAGCACTGCCTGCCTTCCAGCCCTGGAGGTCTGCCTGTTAGCCCTGGAGGTCTGCTATCCAGCCCTGGTAGCAGCACTGCCTGCCCTGGAGGTCTGCCTGCCTGCCTTCCAGCCCTGGAGGTCTGCTATCCATCCCTGGAGGTCTGCCTGCCTGCCATCCAGCCCTGGAGGACAGCCTGCCTGCCCTGGTAGCAGCACTGCCTGCCCTGGAGGTCTGCTATCCAGCCCTGGAGGACAGCCTGCCTGCCCTGGTAGCAGCACTGCCTGCCCTGGAGGTCTGCTATCCAGCCCTGGAGGACAGCCTGCCTGCCCTGGTAGCAGCACTGCCTGCCCTGGAGGTCAGCCTGTTAGCCCTGGAGGTCTGCCTGCCTGCCCTGGAGGTCAGCCTGTTAGCCCTGGAGGTCTGCCTGCCTGCCATCCAGCCCTGGCAGCAGCACTGCCTGCCCTGGTAGCAGCACTGCCTGCCCTGGAGGTCTGCTATCCAGCCCTGGTAGCAGCACTGCCTGCCCTGGAGGTCTGCTATCCAGCCCTGGAGGACAGCCTGCCTGCCCTGGTAGCAGCACTGCCTGCCCTGGAGGTCAGCCTGTTAGCCCTGGAGGTCTGCCTGCCTGCCCTGGAGGTCAGCCTGTTAGCCCTGGAGGTCTGCCTGCCTGCCATCCAGCCCTGGCAGCAGCACTGCCTGCCCTGGTAGCAGCACTGCCTGCCCTGGAGGTCTGCTATCCAGCCCTGGTAGCAGCACTGCCTGCCCTGGAGGTCTGCTATCCAGCCCTGGAGGACAGCCTGCCTGCCCTGGTAGCAGCACTGCCTGCCCTGGAGGTCTGCTATCCAGCCCTGGAGGTCTGCTATCCAGCCCTGGTAGCAGCACTGCCTGCCCTGGAGGTCAGCCTGTTAGCCCTGGAGGTCTGCCTGCCTGCCCTGGTAGCAGCACGGCCTACCTGCCTGCCTGCCCTCGAGGTCTGCCTGCCTGCCTGCCCTGGAGGTCAGCCTTCCAGCCCTGGCAGCAGCACGGCCTACCTGCCTGCCAGCCTGCCCTCCCCAGCCACACAGCCCTGCCTGCCTGCCTGCCAGCCCTGGAGGTCTCCCTGCCAGCCCTGGAGGTCTGCCTGCCTGCCTGCCTGCCTGCCTGCCTGCCCTGGAGGTCTGCCATCCTGCCTTCCAGCCCTGGAGGTCAGCCTGCCAGCCCTGGAGGTCAGCCTGTTAGCCCTGGAGGTCTGCCTGCCTGCCATCCAGCCCTGGCAGCAGCACTGCCTGCCCTGGTAGCAGCACTGCCTGCCCTGGAGGTCTGCTATCCAGCCCTGGTAGCAGCACTGCCTGCCCTGGAGGTCTGCTATCCAGCCCTGGAGGACAGCCTGCCTGCCCTGGTAGCAGCACTGCCTGCCTTCCAGCCCTGGAGGTCTGCCTGTTAGCCCTGGAGGTCTGCTATCCAGCCCTGGTAGCAGCACTGCCTGCCCTGGAGGTCTGCCTGCCTGCCTTCCAGCCCTGGAGGTCTGCTATCCATCCCTGGAGGTCTGCCTGCCTGCCATCCAGCCCTGGAGGACAGCCTGCCTGCCCTGGTAGCAGCACTGCCTGCCCTGGAGGTCTGCTATCCAGCCCTGGAGGACAGCCTGCCTGCCCTGGTAGCAGCACTGCCTGCCTTCCAGCCCTGGAGGTCTGCCTGTTAGCCCTGGAGGTCTGCTATCCAGCCCTGGTAGCAGCACTGCCTGCCCTGGAGGTCTGCCTGCCTGCCCTGGAGGTCTGCCTGTTAGCCCTGGAGGTCTGCTATCCAGCCCTGGAGGTCTGCTATCCAGCCCTGGTAGCAGCACTGCCAGCCCTGGAGGTCTGCCTGTTAGCCCTGGAGGTCTGCTATCCAGCCCTGGTAGCAGCACTGCCTGCCCTGGAGGTCTGCCTGCCTGCCCTGGAGGTCTGCCTGTTAGCCCTGGAGGTCAGCCTGTTAGCCCTGGAGGTCTGCTATCCAGCCCTGGAGGTCAGCTATCCAGCCCTGGAGGTCTGCCTGCCTGCCTGCCTGCCCTGGAGGTCAGCCTGCCTGCCCTGGAGGTCAGCCTGTTAGCCCTGGAGGTCTGCTATCCAGCCCTGGAGGTCAGCTATCCAGCCCTGGAGGTCTGCCTGCCTGCCTGCCTGCCCTGGAGGTCAGCCTGCCAGCCCTGGAGGTCTGCCTGTTAGCCCTGGAGGTCTGCTATCCAGCCCTGGAGGTCTGCTATCCAGCCCTGGTAGCAGCACTGCCAGCCCTGGAGGTCAGCTATCCAGCCCTGGAGGTCTGCTATCCAGCCCTGGTAGCAGCACTGCCTGCCCTGGAGGTCTGCCTGCCTGCCTTCCAGCCCTGGAGGTCTGCTATCCAGCCCTGGTAGCAGCACTGCCTGCCCTGGAGGTCTGCCTGCCTGCCCTGGAGGTCTGCCTTCCAGCCCTGGAGGACAGCCTGCCTGCCCTGGTAGCAGCACTGCCTGCCTTCCAGCCCTGGAGGTCTGCCTGTTAGCCCTGGAGGTCTGCTATCCAGCCCTGGTAGCAGCACTGCCTGCCCTGGAGGTCTGCCTGCCTGCCCTGGAGGTCTGCCTGTTAGCCCTGGAGGTCAGCCTGTTAGCCCTGGAGGTCTGCTATCCAGCCCTGGAGGTCAGCTATCCAGCCCTGGAGGTCTGCCTGCCTGCCCTGGAGGTCTGCCTGTTAGCCCTGGAGGTCTGCTATCCAGCCCTGGAGGTCTGCTATCCAGCCCTGGTAGCAGCACTGCCAGCCCTGGAGGTCTGCCTGTTAGCCCTGGAGGTCTGCTATCCAGCCCTGGTAGCAGCACTGCCTGCCCTGGAGGTCTGCCTGCCTGCCCTGGAGGTCTGCCTGTTAGCCCTGGAGGTCAGCCTGTTAGCCCTGGAGGTCTGCTATCCAGCCCTGGAGGTCAGCTATCCAGCCCTGGAGGTCTGCCTGCCTGCCTGCCTGCCCTGGAGGTCAGCCTGCCAGCCCTGGAGGTCTGCCTGTTAGCCCTGGAGGTCTGCTATCCAGCCCTGGAGGTCTGCTATCCAGCCCTGGTAGCAGCACTGCCTGCCCTGGAGGTCAGCCTGTTAGCCCTGGAGGTCTGCTATCCAGCCCTGGAGGTCAGCTATCCAGCCCTGGAGGTCTGCCTGCCTGCCTGCCTGCCCTGGAGGTCAGCCTGCCAGCCCTGGAGGTCTGCCTGTTAGCCCTGGAGGTCTGCTATCCAGCCCTGGAGGTCTGCTATCCAGCCCTGGTAGCAGCACTGCCTGCCCTGGAGGTCTGCCTGTTAGCCCTGGAGGTCTGCTATCCAGCCCTGGAGGTCTGCTATCCAGCCCTGGTAGCAGCACTGCCTGCCCTGGAGGTCTGCCTGTTAGCCCTGGAGGACAGCCTGCCTGCCCTGGTAGCAGCACTGCCTGCCTTCCAGCCCTGGAGGTCTGCCTGTTAGCCCTGGAGGTCTGCTATCCAGCCCTGGTAGCAGCACTGCCTGCCCTGGAGGTCTGCCTGCCTGCCTTCCAGCCCTGGAGGTCTGCTATCCATCCCTGGAGGTCTGCCTGCCTGCCATCCAGCCCTGGAGGACAGCCTGCCTGCCCTGGTAGCAGCACTGCCTGCCCTGGAGGTCTGCTATCCAGCCCTGGAGGACAGCCTGCCTGCCCTGGTAGCAGCACTGCCTGCCCTGGAGGTCTGCTATCCAGCCCTGGAGGACAGCCTGCCTGCCCTGGTAGCAGCACTGCCTGCCCTGGAGGTCAGCCTGTTAGCCCTGGAGGTCTGCCTGCCTGCCCTGGAGGTCAGCCTGTTAGCCCTGGAGGTCTGCCTGCCTGCCATCCAGCCCTGGCAGCAGCACTGCCTGCCCTGGTAGCAGCACTGCCTGCCCTGGAGGTCTGCTATCCAGCCCTGGTAGCAGCACTGCCTGCCCTGGAGGTCTGCTATCCAGCCCTGGAGGACAGCCTGCCTGCCCTGGTAGCAGCACTGCCTGCCCTGGAGGTCAGCCTGTTAGCCCTGGAGGTCTGCCTGCCTGCCCTGGAGGTCAGCCTGTTAGCCCTGGAGGTCTGCCTGCCTGCCATCCAGCCCTGGCAGCAGCACTGCCTGCCCTGGTAGCAGCACTGCCTGCCCTGGAGGTCTGCTATCCAGCCCTGGTAGCAGCACTGCCTGCCCTGGAGGTCTGCTATCCAGCCCTGGAGGACAGCCTGCCTGCCCTGGTAGCAGCACTGCCTGCCCTGGAGGTCTGCTATCCAGCCCTGGAGGTCTGCTATCCAGCCCTGGTAGCAGCACTGCCTGCCCTGGAGGTCAGCCTGTTAGCCCTGGAGGTCTGCCTGCCTGCCCTGGTAGCAGCACGGCCTACCTGCCTGCCTGCCCTCGAGGTCTGCCTGCCTGCCTGCCCTGGAGGTCAGCCTTCCAGCCCTGGCAGCAGCACGGCCTACCTGCCTGCCAGCCTGCCCTCCCCAGCCACACAGCCCTGCCTGCCTGCCTGCCAGCCCTGGAGGTCTCCCTGCCAGCCCTGGAGGTCTGCCTGCCTGCCTGCCTGCCTGCCTGCCTGCCCTGGAGGTCTGCCATCCTGCCTTCCAGCCCTGGAGGTCAGCCTGCCAGCCCTGGAGGTCAGCCTGTTAGCCCTGGAGGTCTGCCTGCCTGCCTGCCTGCCTGCCCTGGAGGTCAGCCTGCCAGCCCTGGAGGTCTGCCTGCCTGCCTGCCTGCCCTGGAGGTCAGCCTGCCAGCCCTGGCAGCAGCACGGCCTACCTGCCTGCCTGCCCTGGAGGTCTGCCTGCCTGCCTGCCCTGGAGGTCAGCCTTCCAGCCCTGGCAGCAGCACGGCCTACCTGCCTGCCAGCCTGCCCTCCCCAGCCACACAGCCCTGCCTGCCTGCCTGCCAGCCCTGGAGGTCTCCCTGCCAGCCCTGGAGGTCTGCCTGCCTGCCTGCCTGCCTGCCTGCCTGCCCTGGAGGTCTGCCATCCTGCCTTCCAGCCCTGGAGGTCAGCCTGCCAGCCCTGGAGGTCAGCCTGTTAGCCCTGGAGGTCTGCCTGCCTGCCTGCCTGCCTGCCCTGGAGGTCTGCCTGCCTGCCTGCCCCGGAGGTCAGCCCCAGGCAGCCGGGTGGCCTGCCTGCTGCTGCTAGGCCGCTGCCCCGAGCCGCCGACCCCATCGACAGGAACACGAGAGAGTTTACAAGCGAGAGGAGGCCACATATTCGACACCTTTCGTGCTCGTTTTAGTCTCCAGTCTGTTTTGACGTGTGTTATTCTGAATCTGCTGCTTTAACTCAAGGGATTCTGTCGCGATTGATGCCTTGTCCTTCGCTGTATGTTTGCACTGGTGTTGTAAGTCGCCCTCTGTAAGATCATCATTTATTATCTGCCAAGAAATAAAGATCATCATAATGTTCCCCAACTTTCAGCTTCTGGGGAGTTTGTTCCAGAGTGTGACGACTCTCTCTCTATCACCATCTCTCTCTCTATCTCCATCTCTCTATCACCATCTCTCTCTCTATCACCATCTCTCTCTCTATCTCTATCTCTCTATCACCATCTCTCTCTCCATCTCCATCTCTCTCTCTATCTCCATCTCTCTCTATCTCCATCTCTATCTCCATCTCTCTATCTCCACCTCTCTCTCCCTCTCCACCTCTCTCTCTCTCTATCTCTCCCTCTCTCTCACTGTGTGTGTGTGTGTGTGTGTGTGTGTGTGTGTGTGTGTGTGTGTGTGTGTGTGTGTGTACAGCAGTGTCCCTAGACGAGAGAGAGATCCCTAGACGGGGAAATTACTTTCAAACTGCAGTACCGAAATGTGTCCGTTAGATGGCAGCATGCACCAAGGAATGAAGGAAAGTGCAAAACAAAATGAAAAGGCACATCGCCTGGGCGAAAAATAATCGTAACAAATCAACGGGGGCATTTCTCCGAAAACTAACACCGGGGCAGTGCTCAGGGGGGTCCCACCTCGTGGCCACCCGGTTTGGGGGGCGATCGGGGCCGGTTCCGAAAATCGCTAAATCTCCCATAGCCAGCCCACGCTCCATCCGATAGAGCAATGCCGGGCGGCCGGCCGGCAACTACGGATCATAACAAATCAACGGGGGCATTTCTCCGAAAACTAACACCGGGGCAGTGCTCAGGGGGGTCCCACCTCGTGGCCACCCGGTTTGGGGGGCGATCGGGGCCGGTTCCGAAAATCGCTAAATCTCCCATAGCCAGCCCACGCTCCATCCGATAGAGCAATGCCGGGCGGCCGGCCGGCAACTACGGATCATAAGAAATCAACGGGGGCATTTCTCCGAAAACTAACACCGGGGCAGTGCTCAGGGGGGTCCCACCTCGTGGCCACCCGGTTTGGGGGGCCATCGGGGCCGGCTGAAGAATCGCCCATACTCTGCCATAGGCAGCCCACGGTCCATCCGATCAGAGCAATGCCGGGCGGCCGGCAACCTATGGATCATAACACATCAACGGAGGCATGATAAGAGCATCTTTTATTATCTGCCAAGAAATATAGACCATCACAATGTTCCCCAACTTTCAGCTTCTACCACATCGCTGGGGAGTTTATTCCACTGTGTGACTACTCTCTCTCTATCTCTCTCTCTCTCTCTCTCTCTCTCTCTCTCTCTCTCTGTGTGTGTGTGTGTGTGTGTGTGTGTGTGTGTGTGTGTGTGTGTGTGTGTGTGTGTGTGTGTGTACAGCAGTGTCTCCGGTTTTCCTTTTGGAATGCCTTGAAGCCGGGGGGGCTTTGCACTCATGAGAACATAGGGTGTCCTTGCCCTCCTTTCGCAGCCCAGGGCATTGAGAGATCCCTAGACGGGGAAATTACTTTCAAACTGCAGTACCGAAATGTGTCCGTTAGATGGTAGCATGCACCAAGGAATGAAGGAAAGTGCAAAACAAAATGAAAAGGCACATCGCCTGGGCGAAAAATAATCGTAACAAATCAACGGGGGCATTTCTCCGAAAACTAACACCGGGGCAGTGCTCAGGGGGGTCCCACCTCGTGGCCACCCGGTTTGGGGGGCGATCGGGGCCGGTTCCGAAAATCGCTAAATCTCCCATAGCCAGCCCACGCTCCATCCGATAGAGCAATGCCGGGCGGCCGGCCGGCAACTACGGATCATAACAAATCAACGGGGGCATTTCTCCAGAAACTAACACCGGGGCAGTGCTCAGGGGGCTCCCAGCTATCAGCCACCCTACCCTGGGACCGATGGGAGCACTTTAAAATTTTCGAGTCAGGGGACCAGACGGCCGAGTGAAAAACTTTGAAAAATATTCTATCTCCTCACTCCCATTGACTTTGCATTAGGGCGACCAGGCGGCCGGCGGAAAAAAAATCATAACAAATCAACGGGGGCATTTCTCCAGAAACTAACACCGGGGCAGTGCTCAGGGGGCTCCCAGCTATCAGCCACCCTACCCTGGGACCGATGGGAGCACTTTAAAATTTTCGAGTCAGGGGACCAGACGGCCGAGTGAAAAACTTTGAAAAATATTCTATCTCCTCACTCCCATTGACTTTGCATTAGGGCGACCAGGCGGCCGGCGGAAAAAAAATCATAACAAATCAACGGGGGCATTTCTCCAGAAACTAACACCGGGGCAGTGCTCAGGGGGCTCCCAGCTATCAGCCACCCTACCCTGGGACCGATGGGAGCACTTTAAAATTTTCGAGTCAGGGGACCAGACGGCCGAGTGAAAAACTTTGAAAAATATTCTATCTCCTCACTCCCATTGACTTTACATTAGGGCGACCAGGCGGCCGGCGGAAAAAAAATCATAACAAATCAACGGGGGCATTTCTCCAGAAACTAACACCGGGGCAGTGCTCAGGGGGCTCCCAGCTATCAGCCACCCTACCCTGGGACCGATGGGAGCACTTTAAAATTTTCGAGTCAGGGGACCAGACGGCCGAGTGAAAAACTTTGAAAAATATTCTATCTCCTCACTCCCATTGACTTTGCATTAGGGCGACCAGGCGGCCGGCGGAAAAAAAATCATAACAAATCAACGGGGGCATTTCTCCAGAAACTAACACCGGGGCAGTGCTCAGGGGGCTCCCAGCTATCAGCCACCCTACCCTGGGACCGATGGGAGCACTTTAAAATTTTCGAGTCAGGGGACCAGACGGCCGAGTGAAAAACTTTGAAAAATATTCTATCTCCTCACTCCCATTGACTTTACATTAGGGCGACCAGGCGGCCGGCGGAAAAAAAATCATAACAAATCAACGGGGGCATTTCTCCAGAAACTAACACCGGGGCTGTGCTCAGGGGGCTCCCAGCTATCAGCCCCCCGGGTCTGGGGGCATTGTTTTTCTTTTTAATCATTTTGAGCATTTCCCCCAGTTTAGAGATGTGTGCCCCTAGACAACCCATTGAGAATAACTATGAAATGTTCTGAAGTTTTGATTTTCAAATGTCGGTGAAAATTGAAAAACGTCATATATTCTTCAAAGGAAGCATGGGGCGATGGTAGGGAGAGTCCCCGCAGCGTGCCTCGGCAGCGATGGGAGCGTTTTCGATGTCCCCGTCCCCCCCCATAGGGATAGAAGGGGAGTTAGGTGACCAGGCGTCCCGGGTCCCAAAAATCGAAAAATTAATATAGAATGCTTTTTAATCCATAAATAAAGTAGGGGGCAGTCCTGGTGAGAGTCCCAGCCACAGCCCCAGTGTGTTTTGGAGTCGTTTGTGGCCGGGTGAAAAACTTTGAAAAATTTTCTATCTCCTCACTCCCATTGACTTTGCATTAGGGCGACCAGGCGGCCGGCGGAAAAAAAATCATAACAAATCAACGGGGGCATTTCTCCGAAAACTAACACCGGGGCAGTGCTCAGGGGGCTCCCAGCTATCAGCCACCCTATCCCGGGACCGATGGGAGCACTTTAAAATTTTCGAGTTAGGGGACCAGGCGGCCGAGTGAAAAACTTTGAAAAATTTTCTATCTCCTCACTCCCATTGACTTTGCATTAGGGCGACCAGGCGGCCGGCGGAAAAAAAATCATAACAAATCAACGGAGGCATTTCTCCGAAAACTAACACCGGGGCAGTGCTCAGGGGGCTCCCAGCTATCAGCCACCCTATCCCGGGACCGATGGGAGCACTTTAAAATTTTCGAGTTAGGGGACCAGGCGGCCGAGTGAAAAACTTAGAAAAATTTTCTATCTCCCCTAGGTGACCAGGCAGCCGGAGCTGATTTTTCTGACCCCTAAAACAATTATTAAAAGGTATTTTTTCGCCAAACTAAGACTTTTAAAATTCAAATAGGATGATTATCTACTGCCCCAGTGGGTTTTTGAACCATTTTAA
>NW_027103019.1:180000-187500 GCF_036373705.1 Amia ocellicauda
TCAGCTATCCAGCCCTGGAGGTCTGCCTGCCTGCCTGCCTGCCCTGGAGGTCTGCCTGTTAGCCCTGGAGGTCAGCCTGTTAGCCCTGGAGGTCTGCTATCCAGCCCTGGAGGTCTGCTATCCAGCCCTGGTAGCAGCACTGCCTGCCCTGGAGGTCTGCCTGTTAGCCCTGGAGGTCTGCTATCCAGCCCTGGAGGTCTGCTATCCAGCCCTGGTAGCAGCACTGCCTGCCCTGGAGGTCTGCCTGTTAGCCCTGGAGGACAGCCTGCCTGCCCTGGTAGCAGCACTGCCTGCCTTCCAGCCCTGGAGGTCTGCCTGTTAGCCCTGGAGGTCTGCTATCCAGCCCTGGTAGCAGCACTGCCTGCCCTGGAGGTCTGCCTGCCTGCCTTCCAGCCCTGGAGGTCTGCTATCCATCCCTGGAGGTCTGCCTGCCTGCCATCCAGCCCTGGAGGACAGCCTGCCTGCCCTGGTAGCAGCACTGCCTGCCCTGGAGGTCTGCTATCCAGCCCTGGAGGACAGCCTGCCTGCCCTGGTAGCAGCACTGCCTGCCCTGGAGGTCTGCTATCCAGCCCTGGAGGACAGCCTGCCTGCCCTGGTAGCAGCACTGCCTGCCCTGGAGGTCTGCTATCCAGCCCTGGAGGACAGCCTGCCTGCCCTGGTAGCAGCACTGCCTGCCCTGGAGGTCAGCCTGTTAGCCCTGGAGGTCTGCCTGCCTGCCCTGGAGGTCAGCCTGTTAGCCCTGGAGGTCTGCCTGCCTGCCATCCAGCCCTGGCAGCAGCACTGCCTGCCCTGGTAGCAGCACTGCCTGCCCTGGAGGTCTGCTATCCAGCCCTGGTAGCAGCACTGCCTGCCCTGGAGGTCTGCTATCCAGCCCTGGAGGACAGCCTGCCTGCCCTGGTAGCAGCACTGCCTGCCCTGGAGGTCAGCCTGTTAGCCCTGGAGGTCTGCCTGCCTGCCCTGGAGGTCAGCCTGTTAGCCCTGGAGGTCTGCCTGCCTGCCATCCAGCCCTGGCAGCAGCACTGCCTGCCCTGGTAGCAGCACTGCCTGCCCTGGAGGTCTGCTATCCAGCCCTGGTAGCAGCACTGCCTGCCCTGGAGGTCTGCTATCCAGCCCTGGAGGACAGCCTGCCTGCCCTGGTAGCAGCACTGCCTGCCCTGGAGGTCTGCTATCCAGCCCTGGAGGTCTGCTATCCAGCCCTGGTAGCAGCACTGCCTGCCCTGGAGGTCAGCCTGTTAGCCCTGGAGGTCTGCCTGCCTGCCCTGGTAGCAGCACGGCCTACCTGCCTGCCTGCCCTCGAGGTCTGCCTGCCTGCCTGCCCTGGAGGTCAGCCTTCCAGCCCTGGCAGCAGCACGGCCTACCTGCCTGCCAGCCTGCCCTCCCCAGCCACACAGCCCTGCCTGCCTGCCTGCCAGCCCTGGAGGTCTCCCTGCCAGCCCTGGAGGTCTGCCTGCCTGCCTGCCTGCCTGCCTGCCTGCCCTGGAGGTCTGCCATCCTGCCTTCCAGCCCTGGAGGTCAGCCTGCCAGCCCTGGAGGTCAGCCTGTTAGCCCTGGAGGTCTGCCTGCCTGCCTGCCTGCCTGCCCTGGAGGTCAGCCTGCCAGCCCTGGAGGTCTGCCTGCCTGCCTGCCTGCCCTGGAGGTCAGCCTGCCAGCCCTGGCAGCAGCACGGCCTACCTGCCTGCCTGCCCTGGAGGTCTGCCTGCCTGCCTGCCCTGGAGGTCAGCCTTCCAGCCCTGGCAGCAGCACGGCCTACCTGCCTGCCAGCCTGCCCTCCCCAGCCACACAGCCCTGCCTGCCTGCCTGCCAGCCCTGGAGGTCTCCCTGCCAGCCCTGGAGGTCTGCCTGCCTGCCTGCCTGCCTGCCTGCCTGCCCTGGAGGTCTGCCATCCTGCCTTCCAGCCCTGGAGGTCAGCCTGCCAGCCCTGGAGGTCAGCCTGTTAGCCCTGGAGGTCTGCCTGCCTGCCTGCCTGCCTGCCCTGGAGGTCTGCCTGCCTGCCTGCCCCGGAGGTCAGCCCCAGGCAGCCGGGTGGCCTGCCTGCTGCTGCTAGGCCGCTGCCCCGAGCCGCCGACCCCATCGACAGGAACACGAGAGAGTTTACAAGCGAGAGGAGGCCACATATTCGACACCTTTCGTGCTCGTTTTAGTCTCCAGTCTGTTTTGACGTGTGTTATTCTGAATCTGCTGCTTTAACTCAAGGGATTCTGTCGCGATTGATGCCTTGTCCTTCGCTGTATGTTTGCACTGGTGTTGTAAGTCGCCCTCTGTAAGATCATCATTTATTATCTGCCAAGAAATAAAGATCATCATAATGTTCCCCAACTTTCAGCTTCTGGGGAGTTTGTTCCAGAGTGTGACGACTCTCTCTCTATCACCATCTCTCTCTCTATCTCCATCTCTCTATCACCATCTCTCTCTCTATCACCATCTCTCTCTCTATCTCTATCTCTCTATCACCATCTCTCTCTCCATCTCCATCTCTCTCTCTATCTCCATCTCTCTCTATCTCCATCTCTATCTCCATCTCTCTATCTCCACCTCTCTCTCCCTCTCCACCTCTCTCTCTCTCTATCTCTCCCTCTCTCTCACTGTGTGTGTGTGTGTGTGTGTGTGTGTGTGTGTGTGTGTGTGTGTGTGTGTGTGTGTGTACAGCAGTGTCCCTAGACGAGAGAGAGATCCCTAGACGGGGAAATTACTTTCAAACTGCAGTACCGAAATGTGTCCGTTAGATGGCAGCATGCACCAAGGAATGAAGGAAAGTGCAAAACAAAATGAAAAGGCACATCGCCTGGGCGAAAAATAATCGTAACAAATCAACGGGGGCATTTCTCCGAAAACTAACACCGGGGCAGTGCTCAGGGGGGTCCCACCTCGTGGCCACCCGGTTTGGGGGGCGATCGGGGCCGGTTCCGAAAATCGCTAAATCTCCCATAGCCAGCCCACGCTCCATCCGATAGAGCAATGCCGGGCGGCCGGCCGGCAACTACGGATCATAACAAATCAACGGGGGCATTTCTCCGAAAACTAACACCGGGGCAGTGCTCAGGGGGGTCCCACCTCGTGGCCACCCGGTTTGGGGGGCGATCGGGGCCGGTTCCGAAAATCGCTAAATCTCCCATAGCCAGCCCACGCTCCATCCGATAGAGCAATGCCGGGCGGCCGGCCGGCAACTACGGATCATAAGAAATCAACGGGGGCATTTCTCCGAAAACTAACACCGGGGCAGTGCTCAGGGGGGTCCCACCTCGTGGCCACCCGGTTTGGGGGGCCATCGGGGCCGGCTGAAGAATCGCCCATACTCTGCCATAGGCAGCCCACGGTCCATCCGATCAGAGCAATGCCGGGCGGCCGGCAACCTATGGATCATAACACATCAACGGAGGCATGATAAGAGCATCTTTTATTATCTGCCAAGAAATATAGACCATCACAATGTTCCCCAACTTTCAGCTTCTACCACATCGCTGGGGAGTTTATTCCACTGTGTGACTACTCTCTCTCTATCTCTCTCTCTCTCTCTCTCTCTCTCTCTCTCTCTCTCTGTGTGTGTGTGTGTGTGTGTGTGTGTGTGTGTGTGTGTGTGTGTGTGTGTGTGTGTGTGTGTGTACAGCAGTGTCTCCGGTTTTCCTTTTGGAATGCCTTGAAGCCGGGGGGGCTTTGCACTCATGAGAACATAGGGTGTCCTTGCCCTCCTTTCGCAGCCCAGGGCATTGAGAGATCCCTAGACGGGGAAATTACTTTCAAACTGCAGTACCGAAATGTGTCCGTTAGATGGTAGCATGCACCAAGGAATGAAGGAAAGTGCAAAACAAAATGAAAAGGCACATCGCCTGGGCGAAAAATAATCGTAACAAATCAACGGGGGCATTTCTCCGAAAACTAACACCGGGGCAGTGCTCAGGGGGGTCCCACCTCGTGGCCACCCGGTTTGGGGGGCGATCGGGGCCGGTTCCGAAAATCGCTAAATCTCCCATAGCCAGCCCACGCTCCATCCGATAGAGCAATGCCGGGCGGCCGGCCGGCAACTACGGATCATAACAAATCAACGGGGGCATTTCTCCAGAAACTAACACCGGGGCAGTGCTCAGGGGGCTCCCAGCTATCAGCCACCCTACCCTGGGACCGATGGGAGCACTTTAAAATTTTCGAGTCAGGGGACCAGACGGCCGAGTGAAAAACTTTGAAAAATATTCTATCTCCTCACTCCCATTGACTTTGCATTAGGGCGACCAGGCGGCCGGCGGAAAAAAAATCATAACAAATCAACGGGGGCATTTCTCCAGAAACTAACACCGGGGCAGTGCTCAGGGGGCTCCCAGCTATCAGCCACCCTACCCTGGGACCGATGGGAGCACTTTAAAATTTTCGAGTCAGGGGACCAGACGGCCGAGTGAAAAACTTTGAAAAATATTCTATCTCCTCACTCCCATTGACTTTGCATTAGGGCGACCAGGCGGCCGGCGGAAAAAAAATCATAACAAATCAACGGGGGCATTTCTCCAGAAACTAACACCGGGGCAGTGCTCAGGGGGCTCCCAGCTATCAGCCACCCTACCCTGGGACCGATGGGAGCACTTTAAAATTTTCGAGTCAGGGGACCAGACGGCCGAGTGAAAAACTTTGAAAAATATTCTATCTCCTCACTCCCATTGACTTTACATTAGGGCGACCAGGCGGCCGGCGGAAAAAAAATCATAACAAATCAACGGGGGCATTTCTCCAGAAACTAACACCGGGGCAGTGCTCAGGGGGCTCCCAGCTATCAGCCACCCTACCCTGGGACCGATGGGAGCACTTTAAAATTTTCGAGTCAGGGGACCAGACGGCCGAGTGAAAAACTTTGAAAAATATTCTATCTCCTCACTCCCATTGACTTTGCATTAGGGCGACCAGGCGGCCGGCGGAAAAAAAATCATAACAAATCAACGGGGGCATTTCTCCAGAAACTAACACCGGGGCAGTGCTCAGGGGGCTCCCAGCTATCAGCCACCCTACCCTGGGACCGATGGGAGCACTTTAAAATTTTCGAGTCAGGGGACCAGACGGCCGAGTGAAAAACTTTGAAAAATATTCTATCTCCTCACTCCCATTGACTTTACATTAGGGCGACCAGGCGGCCGGCGGAAAAAAAATCATAACAAATCAACGGGGGCATTTCTCCAGAAACTAACACCGGGGCTGTGCTCAGGGGGCTCCCAGCTATCAGCCCCCCGGGTCTGGGGGCATTGTTTTTCTTTTTAATCATTTTGAGCATTTCCCCCAGTTTAGAGATGTGTGCCCCTAGACAACCCATTGAGAATAACTATGAAATGTTCTGAAGTTTTGATTTTCAAATGTCGGTGAAAATTGAAAAACGTCATATATTCTTCAAAGGAAGCATGGGGCGATGGTAGGGAGAGTCCCCGCAGCGTGCCTCGGCAGCGATGGGAGCGTTTTCGATGTCCCCGTCCCCCCCCATAGGGATAGAAGGGGAGTTAGGTGACCAGGCGTCCCGGGTCCCAAAAATCGAAAAATTAATATAGAATGCTTTTTAATCCATAAATAAAGTAGGGGGCAGTCCTGGTGAGAGTCCCAGCCACAGCCCCAGTGTGTTTTGGAGTCGTTTGTGGCCGGGTGAAAAACTTTGAAAAATTTTCTATCTCCTCACTCCCATTGACTTTGCATTAGGGCGACCAGGCGGCCGGCGGAAAAAAAATCATAACAAATCAACGGGGGCATTTCTCCGAAAACTAACACCGGGGCAGTGCTCAGGGGGCTCCCAGCTATCAGCCACCCTATCCCGGGACCGATGGGAGCACTTTAAAATTTTCGAGTTAGGGGACCAGGCGGCCGAGTGAAAAACTTTGAAAAATTTTCTATCTCCTCACTCCCATTGACTTTGCATTAGGGCGACCAGGCGGCCGGCGGAAAAAAAATCATAACAAATCAACGGAGGCATTTCTCCGAAAACTAACACCGGGGCAGTGCTCAGGGGGCTCCCAGCTATCAGCCACCCTATCCCGGGACCGATGGGAGCACTTTAAAATTTTCGAGTTAGGGGACCAGGCGGCCGAGTGAAAAACTTAGAAAAATTTTCTATCTCCCCTAGGTGACCAGGCAGCCGGAGCTGATTTTTCTGACCCCTAAAACAATTATTAAAAGGTATTTTTTCGCCAAACTAAGACTTTTAAAATTCAAATAGGATGATTATCTACTGCCCCAGTGGGTTTTTGAACCATTTTAAGCCTTTTTGACAGTTTTCATTTTTCCCCCATTGACTTCAATGGGAGTTAGGTGACCAGTCCTCCGACTTTTGAACCTCTCCTGGGGGGGCTGTGAGCCCCCGATTTCTTTGCAAAGCACGTCATTCGATTCGTCTCAGTCCCCTCTATATACCCCGTGTGTTTGTTTTCTCGAAAAAACCCCGGAACACGGTTTTTTAGGGGGGGGGTGGGGGGGGGGTACTTCGGAGCCATTTGGGGGGGGGTAAACGACATTTCCCGAAATTAATTTTGACACAGCCTTCCTCAGAATCGCTTTTCCAACAAAATGCTTTTTATTTCGAGTCTCTACGATGTTCCTAAGTGGTCGAAACCACTTTTGGACAGTTTTTACACCAAACGGCTCGGGCGCACAGCGGGCCGTGTGCCGATGGGCGGTTCTCGCGGGTCTTAGGCGGGGCTAGGCTGCTCGCGGCGGGCAAGGGAGTGCCGTGTGCAGCCGCCACAGTGTTCCAGGCTGTCAGCATTTCTCTACGGTGCCGGGGGAAATACAGGAACTGGGTTTTTGAAGACACTTAGTGCAATGAGAGAGGTCAAAACTGAGCTAAGGGCACTTGCTGGAGGAAAGTGGCTGGGCCCCGCTAGCTCTTTTACGGACACTTTCTGGACTTGGCCCGGGATTTTCAGACGGTTCTTTGCGACTGTCTGATCATCCAGCGAAATGCAAGGGGGGAACGGTCCCGGCCGCACCCCGCGTTTCAGGCCTCGTCGGCGGCCCGCTCCGGCGGCTGCGCCCGCTAAGTCTTCGCGGCCCGCCGTGGAGAGTGTGTATGCTGCCCGCCCCAGACGTTCACCCCAAGGGCTTGCGGGCCTTTAAGGGTCTGTCTTTCGGGGTTTCACGGGCTCTGACCTCACCTCCCTGTGGTTCCCGACCGGGGTGTATGTATGCTGCCCGCCCCAGACGTTCACCCCAAGGGCTTGCGGGCCTTTAAGGGTCTGTCTTTCGGGGTTTCACGGGCTCTGACATCTCCCCGGTGGTTCCCACGGAACGGACATATGTATGCTGCCCGCCCCCGGCAGGAACCCCAAGGGCTTGCGGGCCTTTAAGGGTGAGTGCGGGGGGCGTACGGGCTCTGACATATCTCCGGTGGCTCCCACGGAACGGACATATGTATGCTGCCCGCCCCCGGCAGGAACCCCAAGGGCTGTCCCGGCCTTTAAGGGTGAGTGCGGGGGGCGTACGGGCTCTGACATATCTCCGGTGGCTCCCACGGAACGGACATATGTATGCTGCCCGCCCCCGGCA
>NW_027103019.1:197500-205000 GCF_036373705.1 Amia ocellicauda
CTCCAGCCCGGCGTCCGTCCCCACCGGGGAGGAGTAGGCCTGCTGACTGAGCGCTGGGAGCCGGGAGCCTTTCCTGCAGTCAGTCGGTCGGTCAGTGAGTGAGTGAGTGTGTGTGCTGAAGGGAAGCTCCAGCCCGGCGTCCGTCCCCACCGGGGAGGAGTAGGCCTGCTGACTGAGCGCTGGGAGCCGGGAGCCTTTCCTGCAGTCAGTCGGTCGGTCAGTGAGTGAGTGAGTGTGTGTGCTGAAGGGAAGCTCCAGCCCGGCGTCCGTCCCCACCGGGGAGGAGTAGGCCTGCTGACTGAGCGCTGGGAGCCGGGAGCCTTTCCTGCAGTCAGTCGGTCGGTCAGTGAGTGAGTGAGTGTGTGTGCTGAAGGGAAGCTCCAGCCCGGCGTCCGTCCCCACCGGGGAGGAGTAGGCCTGCTGACTGAGCGCTGGGAGCCGGGAGCCTTTCCTGCAGTCAGTCGGTCGGTCAGTGAGTGAGTGAGTGTGTGTGCTGAAGGGAAGCTCCAGCCCGGCGTCCGTCCCCACCGGGGAGGAGTAGGCCTGCTGACTGAGCGCTGGGAGCCGGGAGCCTTTCCTGCAGTCAGTCGGTCGGTCAGTGAGTGAGTGAGTGTGTGTGCTGAAGGGAAGCTCCAGCCCGGCGTCCGTCCCCACCGGGGAGGAGTAGGCCTGCTGACTGAGCGCTGGGAGCCGGGAGCCTTTCCTGCAGTCAGTCGGTCGGTCAGTGAGTGAGTGAGTGTGTGTGCTGAAGGGAAGCTCCAGCCCGGCGTCCGTCCCCACCGGGGAGGAGTAGGCCTGCTGACTGAGCGCTGGGAGCCGGGAGCCTTTCCTGCAGTCAGTCGGTCGGTCAGTGAGTGAGTGAGTGTGTGTGCTGAAGGGAAGCTCCAGCCCGGCGTCCGTCCCCACCGGGGAGGAGTAGGCCTGCTGACTGAGCGCTGGGAGCCGGGAGCCTTTCCTGCAGTCAGTCGGTCGGTCAGTGAGTGAGTGAGTGTGTGTGCTGAAGGGAAGCTCCAGCCCGGCGTCCGTCCCCACCGGGGAGTTGTGCCCGGGCCCGGGCCTCCTGCCGACGGACCGTGTGGCGCATTGTCCCGACTGCGGACTTTCTCCAGCAAAAAGGCGGAGGTGCAGTACCGCCATTTCGCCACACGAGGGACGGAATGGCACCCAACTGCCCCCTGGTGTCGAAAAAGCGCAAGGGCACCCGGGCCGGTCCGCCCCAGGCAGCGGCCGAGATGCAGCACCGGGGGCCCGGCCTGCCTGCCCTGGAGGTCAGCCTGCCAGCCCTGGAGGTCTGCCTTCCAGCCCTGGAGGACAGCCTGCCTGCCCTGGTAGCAGCACTGCCTGCCTTCCAGCCCTGGAGGTCTGCCTGTTAGCCCTGGAGGTCTGCTATCCAGCCCTGGTAGCAGCACTGCCTGCCCTGGAGGTCTGCCTGCCTGCCTTCCAGCCCTGGAGGTCTGCTATCCAGCCCTGGTAGCAGCACTGCCTGCCCTGGAGGTCTGCCTGCCTGCCCTGGAGGTCTGCCTTCCAGCCCTGGAGGACAGCCTGCCTGCCCTGGTAGCAGCACTGCCTGCCTTCCAGCCCTGGAGGTCTGCCTGTTAGCCCTGGAGGTCTGCTATCCAGCCCTGGTAGCAGCACTGCCTGCCCTGGAGGTCTGCCTGCCTGCCCTGGAGGTCTGCCTGTTAGCCCTGGAGGTCAGCCTGTTAGCCCTGGAGGTCTGCTATCCAGCCCTGGAGGTCAGCTATCCAGCCCTGGAGGTCTGCCTGCCTGCCTGCCTGCCCTGGAGGTCTGCCTGTTAGCCCTGGAGGTCAGCCTGTTAGCCCTGGAGGTCTGCTATCCAGCCCTGGAGGTCAGCTATCCAGCCCTGGAGGTCTGCCTGCCTGCCTGCCTGCCCTGGAGGTCTGCCTGTTAGCCCTGGAGGTCAGCCTGTTAGCCCTGGAGGTCTGCTATCCAGCCCTGGAGGTCTGCTATCCAGCCCTGGTAGCAGCACTGCCTGCCCTGGAGGTCTGCCTGTTAGCCCTGGAGGTCTGCTATCCAGCCCTGGAGGTCTGCTATCCAGCCCTGGTAGCAGCACTGCCTGCCCTGGAGGTCTGCCTGTTAGCCCTGGAGGACAGCCTGCCTGCCCTGGTAGCAGCACTGCCTGCCTTCCAGCCCTGGAGGTCTGCCTGTTAGCCCTGGAGGTCTGCTATCCAGCCCTGGTAGCAGCACTGCCTGCCCTGGAGGTCTGCCTGCCTGCCTTCCAGCCCTGGAGGTCTGCTATCCATCCCTGGAGGTCTGCCTGCCTGCCATCCAGCCCTGGAGGACAGCCTGCCTGCCCTGGTAGCAGCACTGCCTGCCCTGGAGGTCTGCTATCCAGCCCTGGAGGACAGCCTGCCTGCCCTGGTAGCAGCACTGCCTGCCCTGGAGGTCTGCTATCCAGCCCTGGAGGACAGCCTGCCTGCCCTGGTAGCAGCACTGCCTGCCCTGGAGGTCTGCTATCCAGCCCTGGAGGACAGCCTGCCTGCCCTGGTAGCAGCACTGCCTGCCCTGGAGGTCAGCCTGTTAGCCCTGGAGGTCTGCCTGCCTGCCCTGGAGGTCAGCCTGTTAGCCCTGGAGGTCTGCCTGCCTGCCATCCAGCCCTGGCAGCAGCACTGCCTGCCCTGGTAGCAGCACTGCCTGCCCTGGAGGTCTGCTATCCAGCCCTGGTAGCAGCACTGCCTGCCCTGGAGGTCTGCTATCCAGCCCTGGAGGACAGCCTGCCTGCCCTGGTAGCAGCACTGCCTGCCCTGGAGGTCAGCCTGTTAGCCCTGGAGGTCTGCCTGCCTGCCCTGGAGGTCAGCCTGTTAGCCCTGGAGGTCTGCCTGCCTGCCATCCAGCCCTGGCAGCAGCACTGCCTGCCCTGGTAGCAGCACTGCCTGCCCTGGAGGTCTGCTATCCAGCCCTGGTAGCAGCACTGCCTGCCCTGGAGGTCTGCTATCCAGCCCTGGAGGACAGCCTGCCTGCCCTGGTAGCAGCACTGCCTGCCCTGGAGGTCTGCTATCCAGCCCTGGAGGTCTGCTATCCAGCCCTGGTAGCAGCACTGCCTGCCCTGGAGGTCAGCCTGTTAGCCCTGGAGGTCTGCCTGCCTGCCCTGGTAGCAGCACGGCCTACCTGCCTGCCTGCCCTCGAGGTCTGCCTGCCTGCCTGCCCTGGAGGTCAGCCTTCCAGCCCTGGCAGCAGCACGGCCTACCTGCCTGCCAGCCTGCCCTCCCCAGCCACACAGCCCTGCCTGCCTGCCTGCCAGCCCTGGAGGTCTCCCTGCCAGCCCTGGAGGTCTGCCTGCCTGCCTGCCTGCCTGCCTGCCTGCCCTGGAGGTCTGCCATCCTGCCTTCCAGCCCTGGAGGTCAGCCTGCCAGCCCTGGAGGTCAGCCTGTTAGCCCTGGAGGTCTGCCTGCCTGCCTGCCTGCCTGCCCTGGAGGTCAGCCTGCCAGCCCTGGAGGTCTGCCTGCCTGCCTGCCTGCCCTGGAGGTCAGCCTGCCAGCCCTGGCAGCAGCACGGCCTACCTGCCTGCCTGCCCTGGAGGTCTGCCTGCCTGCCTGCCCTGGAGGTCAGCCTTCCAGCCCTGGCAGCAGCACGGCCTACCTGCCTGCCAGCCTGCCCTCCCCAGCCACACAGCCCTGCCTGCCTGCCTGCCAGCCCTGGAGGTCTCCCTGCCAGCCCTGGAGGTCTGCCTGCCTGCCTGCCTGCCTGCCTGCCTGCCCTGGAGGTCTGCCATCCTGCCTTCCAGCCCTGGAGGTCAGCCTGCCAGCCCTGGAGGTCAGCCTGTTAGCCCTGGAGGTCTGCCTGCCTGCCTGCCTGCCTGCCCTGGAGGTCTGCCTGCCTGCCTGCCCCGGAGGTCAGCCCCAGGCAGCCGGGTGGCCTGCCTGCTGCTGCTAGGCCGCTGCCCCGAGCCGCCGACCCCATCGACAGGAACACGAGAGAGTTTACAAGCGAGAGGAGGCCACATATTCGACACCTTTCGTGCTCGTTTTAGTCTCCAGTCTGTTTTGACGTGTGTTATTCTGAATCTGCTGCTTTAACTCAAGGGATTCTGTCGCGATTGATGCCTTGTCCTTCGCTGTATGTTTGCACTGGTGTTGTAAGTCGCCCTCTGTAAGATCATCATTTATTATCTGCCAAGAAATAAAGATCATCATAATGTTCCCCAACTTTCAGCTTCTGGGGAGTTTGTTCCAGAGTGTGACGACTCTCTCTCTATCACCATCTCTCTCTCTATCTCCATCTCTCTATCACCATCTCTCTCTCTATCACCATCTCTCTCTCTATCTCTATCTCTCTATCACCATCTCTCTCTCCATCTCCATCTCTCTCTCTATCTCCATCTCTCTCTATCTCCATCTCTATCTCCATCTCTCTATCTCCACCTCTCTCTCCCTCTCCACCTCTCTCTCTCTCTATCTCTCCCTCTCTCTCACTGTGTGTGTGTGTGTGTGTGTGTGTGTGTGTGTGTGTGTGTGTGTGTGTGTGTGTGTGTACAGCAGTGTCCCTAGACGAGAGAGAGATCCCTAGACGGGGAAATTACTTTCAAACTGCAGTACCGAAATGTGTCCGTTAGATGGCAGCATGCACCAAGGAATGAAGGAAAGTGCAAAACAAAATGAAAAGGCACATCGCCTGGGCGAAAAATAATCGTAACAAATCAACGGGGGCATTTCTCCGAAAACTAACACCGGGGCAGTGCTCAGGGGGGTCCCACCTCGTGGCCACCCGGTTTGGGGGGCGATCGGGGCCGGTTCCGAAAATCGCTAAATCTCCCATAGCCAGCCCACGCTCCATCCGATAGAGCAATGCCGGGCGGCCGGCCGGCAACTACGGATCATAACAAATCAACGGGGGCATTTCTCCGAAAACTAACACCGGGGCAGTGCTCAGGGGGGTCCCACCTCGTGGCCACCCGGTTTGGGGGGCGATCGGGGCCGGTTCCGAAAATCGCTAAATCTCCCATAGCCAGCCCACGCTCCATCCGATAGAGCAATGCCGGGCGGCCGGCCGGCAACTACGGATCATAAGAAATCAACGGGGGCATTTCTCCGAAAACTAACACCGGGGCAGTGCTCAGGGGGGTCCCACCTCGTGGCCACCCGGTTTGGGGGGCCATCGGGGCCGGCTGAAGAATCGCCCATACTCTGCCATAGGCAGCCCACGGTCCATCCGATCAGAGCAATGCCGGGCGGCCGGCAACCTATGGATCATAACACATCAACGGAGGCATGATAAGAGCATCTTTTATTATCTGCCAAGAAATATAGACCATCACAATGTTCCCCAACTTTCAGCTTCTACCACATCGCTGGGGAGTTTATTCCACTGTGTGACTACTCTCTCTCTATCTCTCTCTCTCTCTCTCTCTCTCTCTCTCTCTCTCTCTGTGTGTGTGTGTGTGTGTGTGTGTGTGTGTGTGTGTGTGTGTGTGTGTGTGTGTGTGTGTGTGTACAGCAGTGTCTCCGGTTTTCCTTTTGGAATGCCTTGAAGCCGGGGGGGCTTTGCACTCATGAGAACATAGGGTGTCCTTGCCCTCCTTTCGCAGCCCAGGGCATTGAGAGATCCCTAGACGGGGAAATTACTTTCAAACTGCAGTACCGAAATGTGTCCGTTAGATGGTAGCATGCACCAAGGAATGAAGGAAAGTGCAAAACAAAATGAAAAGGCACATCGCCTGGGCGAAAAATAATCGTAACAAATCAACGGGGGCATTTCTCCGAAAACTAACACCGGGGCAGTGCTCAGGGGGGTCCCACCTCGTGGCCACCCGGTTTGGGGGGCGATCGGGGCCGGTTCCGAAAATCGCTAAATCTCCCATAGCCAGCCCACGCTCCATCCGATAGAGCAATGCCGGGCGGCCGGCCGGCAACTACGGATCATAACAAATCAACGGGGGCATTTCTCCAGAAACTAACACCGGGGCAGTGCTCAGGGGGCTCCCAGCTATCAGCCACCCTACCCTGGGACCGATGGGAGCACTTTAAAATTTTCGAGTCAGGGGACCAGACGGCCGAGTGAAAAACTTTGAAAAATATTCTATCTCCTCACTCCCATTGACTTTGCATTAGGGCGACCAGGCGGCCGGCGGAAAAAAAATCATAACAAATCAACGGGGGCATTTCTCCAGAAACTAACACCGGGGCAGTGCTCAGGGGGCTCCCAGCTATCAGCCACCCTACCCTGGGACCGATGGGAGCACTTTAAAATTTTCGAGTCAGGGGACCAGACGGCCGAGTGAAAAACTTTGAAAAATATTCTATCTCCTCACTCCCATTGACTTTGCATTAGGGCGACCAGGCGGCCGGCGGAAAAAAAATCATAACAAATCAACGGGGGCATTTCTCCAGAAACTAACACCGGGGCAGTGCTCAGGGGGCTCCCAGCTATCAGCCACCCTACCCTGGGACCGATGGGAGCACTTTAAAATTTTCGAGTCAGGGGACCAGACGGCCGAGTGAAAAACTTTGAAAAATATTCTATCTCCTCACTCCCATTGACTTTACATTAGGGCGACCAGGCGGCCGGCGGAAAAAAAATCATAACAAATCAACGGGGGCATTTCTCCAGAAACTAACACCGGGGCAGTGCTCAGGGGGCTCCCAGCTATCAGCCACCCTACCCTGGGACCGATGGGAGCACTTTAAAATTTTCGAGTCAGGGGACCAGACGGCCGAGTGAAAAACTTTGAAAAATATTCTATCTCCTCACTCCCATTGACTTTGCATTAGGGCGACCAGGCGGCCGGCGGAAAAAAAATCATAACAAATCAACGGGGGCATTTCTCCAGAAACTAACACCGGGGCAGTGCTCAGGGGGCTCCCAGCTATCAGCCACCCTACCCTGGGACCGATGGGAGCACTTTAAAATTTTCGAGTCAGGGGACCAGACGGCCGAGTGAAAAACTTTGAAAAATATTCTATCTCCTCACTCCCATTGACTTTACATTAGGGCGACCAGGCGGCCGGCGGAAAAAAAATCATAACAAATCAACGGGGGCATTTCTCCAGAAACTAACACCGGGGCTGTGCTCAGGGGGCTCCCAGCTATCAGCCCCCCGGGTCTGGGGGCATTGTTTTTCTTTTTAATCATTTTGAGCATTTCCCCCAGTTTAGAGATGTGTGCCCCTAGACAACCCATTGAGAATAACTATGAAATGTTCTGAAGTTTTGATTTTCAAATGTCGGTGAAAATTGAAAAACGTCATATATTCTTCAAAGGAAGCATGGGGCGATGGTAGGGAGAGTCCCCGCAGCGTGCCTCGGCAGCGATGGGAGCGTTTTCGATGTCCCCGTCCCCCCCCATAGGGATAGAAGGGGAGTTAGGTGACCAGGCGTCCCGGGTCCCAAAAATCGAAAAATTAATATAGAATGCTTTTTAATCCATAAATAAAGTAGGGGGCAGTCCTGGTGAGAGTCCCAGCCACAGCCCCAGTGTGTTTTGGAGTCGTTTGTGGCCGGGTGAAAAACTTTGAAAAATTTTCTATCTCCTCACTCCCATTGACTT
>NW_027103019.1:220000-230000 GCF_036373705.1 Amia ocellicauda
GGAGCCGTCGGTCAGTGAGTGCTGAAGGAAAGCTCCAGCGCGGAGCCCGCACCCACCGGGGAGGTGTAGCCCTGCAGGCTGAGCGCCGGGAGCCGTCGGTCAGTGAGTGCTGAAGGAAAGCTCCAGCGCGGAGCCCGCACCCACCGGGGAGGTGTAGCCCTGCAGGCTGAGCGCCGGGAGCCGTCGGTCAGTGAGTGCTGAAGGAAAGCTCCAGCGCGGAGCCCGCACCCACCGGGGAGGTGTAGCCCTGCAGGCTGAGCGCCGGGAGCCGTCGGTCAGTGAGTGCTGAAGGAAAGCTCCAGCGCGGAGCCCGCACCCACCGGGGAGGTGTAGCCCTGCAGGCTGAGCGCCGGGAGCCGTCGGTCAGTGAGTGCTGAAGGAAAGCTCCAGCGCGGAGCCCGCACCCACCGGGGAGGTGTAGCCCTGCAGGCTGAGCGCCGGGAGCCGTCGGTCGTTCGGTCGGTCAGAGAGTGAGTGTGTGTGCTGAAGGAGAGCTCCAGCCCGGAGCCCGCACCCACCGGGGTGTGTAGCCCTGCAGGCTGAGCGCTGGGAGCCGTCGGTCGTTCGGTCGGTCAGAGAGTGAGTGTGTGTGCTGAAGGAGAGCTCCAGCCCGGAGCCCGCACCCACCGGGGTGTGTAGCCCTGCAGGCTGAGCGCTGGGAGCCGTCGGTCGTTCGGTCGGTCAGAGAGTGAGTGTGTGTGCTGAAGGAGAGCTCCAGCCCGGAGCCCGCACCCACCGGGGTGTGTAGCCCTGCTGACTGAGCGCTGGGAGCCGGGAGCCTTTCCTGCAGTCAGTCGGTCGGTCAGTGAGTGAGTGAGTGAGTGTGTGTGCTGAAGGGAAGCTCCAGCCCGGCGTCCGTCCCCACCGGGGAGTTGTGCCCGGGCCCGGGCCTCCTGCCGACGGACCGTGTGGCGCATTGTCCCGACTGCTGACTTTCTCCAGCAAAAAGGCGGAGGTGCAGTACCGCCATTTCGCCACACGAGGGACGGAATGGCACCCAACTGCCCCCTGGTGTCGAAAAAGCGCAAGGGCACCCGGGCCGGTCCGCCCCAGGCAGCGGCCGAGATGCAGCACCGGGGGCCCGGCCTGCCTGCCCTGGAGGTCAGCCTGCCAGCCCTGGAGGTCTGCCTTCCAGCCCTGGAGGTCTGCCTGCCTGCCCTGGAGGTCTGCTATCCAGCCCTGGAGGTCTGCCTGCCTGCCTGTTAGCCCTGGTAGCAGCACTGCCTGCCCTGGAGGTCTGCCTGCCTGCCCTGGCAGCAGCACTGCCTGCCCTGGAGGTCTGCTATCCAGCCCTGGAGGTCTGCTATCCAGCCCTGGAGGTCTGCCTGCCTGCCTGTTAGCCCTGGAGGTCTGCTATCCAGCCCTGGTAGCAGCACTGCCTGCCCTGGAGATCTGCTATCCAGCCCTGGAGGTCTGCCTGCCTGCCCTGGCAGCAGCACTGCCTGCCCTGGAGGTCTGCTATCCAGCCCTGGAGGTCTGCTATCCAGCCCTGGAGGTCAGCCTGTTAGCCCTGGAGGTCTGCCTGCCTGCCCTGGAGGTCTGCCTGCCTGCCTGTTAGCCCTGGAGGTCAGCCTGTTAGCCCTGGAGGTCTGCTATCCAGCCCTGGTAGCAGCACTGCCTGCCCTGGAGATCTGCTATCCAGCCCTGGAGGTCTGCCTGCCTGCCCTGGCAGCAGCACTGCCTGCCCTGGAGGTCAGCCTGCCAGCCCTGGAGGTCTGCCTTCCAGCCCTGGAGGTCTGCCTGTTAGCCCTGGAGGTCTGCTATCCAGCCCTGGTAGCAGCACTGCCTGCCCTGGAGGTCTGCCGGCCTGCCCTGGAGGTCTGCCTGCCTGCCCTGGAGGTCTGCCTGCCTGCCTGTTAGCCCTGGAGGTCTGCCTGCCTGCCCTGGAGGTCTGCCTGTTAGCCCTGGAGGTCTGCTATCCAGCCCTGGTAGCAGCACTGCCTGCCCTGGAGGTCAGCTATCCAGCCCTGGAGGTCTGCCTGCCTGCCTGTTAGCCCTGGTAGCAGCACTGCCTGCCCTGGAGGTCTGCCTGCCTGCCCTGGCAGCAGCACTGCCTGCCCTGGAGGTCTGCTATCCAGCCCTGGAGGTCTGCTATCCAGCCCTGGAGGTCTGCCTGCCTGCCCTGGCAGCAGCACTGCCTGCCCTGGAGGTCTGCCTGCCTGCCCTGGAGGTCTGCCTGCCTGCCATCCAGCCCTGGAGGTCTGCTATCCAGCCCTGGTAGCAGCACTGCCTGCCCTGGAGGTCTGCCTGCCTGCCCTGGAGGTCTGCCTGCCTGCCCTGGAGGTCTGCTATCCAGCCCTGGAGGTCTGCCTGCCTGCCTGTTAGCCCTGGAGGTCTGCCTGCCTGCCTGCCTGCCTGCCTGCCTGCCTGCCCTGGAGGTCTGCCTGCCTGCCTGTTAGCCCTGGAGGTCAGCCTGTTAGCCCTGGAGGTCTGCTATCCAGCCCTGGAGGTCTGCCTGCCTGCCCTGGAGGTCTGCTATCCAGCCCTGGAGGTCTGCCTGCCTGCCCTGGAGCTCTGCCTGCCTGCCCTGGAGCTCTGCCTGCCTGCCCTGGAGGTCTGCCTGTTAGCCCTGGAGGTCAGCCTGTTAGCCCTGGAGGTCTGCTATCCAGCCCTGGAGGTCTGCCTGCCTGCCCTGGAGGTCTGCTATCCAGCCCTGGAGGTCTGCCTGTTAGCCCTGGAGGTCTGCTATCCAGCCCTGGAGGTCTGCCTGTTAGCCCTGGAGGTCTGCTATCCAGCCCTGGAGGTCTGCCTGCCAGCCCTGGAGGTCTGCTATCCAGCCCTGGAGGTCTGCCTGTTAGCCCTGGAGGTCTGCTATCCAGCCCTGGAGGTCTGCTATCCAGCCCTGGTAGCAGCACTGCCTGCCCTGGAGGTCTGCTATCCAGCCCTGGAGGTCTGCCTGCCTGCCCTGGTAGCAGCACTGCCTGCCCTGGAGGTCTGCCGGCCTGCCCTGGAGGTCTGCCTGCCTGCCCTGGAGGTCTGCCTGCCTGCCTGTTAGCCCTGGAGGTCTGCTATCCAGCCCTGGAGGTCTGCCTGCCAGCCCTGGAGGTCTGCTATCCAGCCCTGGAGGTCTGCCTGTTAGCCCTGGAGGTCTGCTATCCAGCCCTGGAGGTCTGCCTGCCTGCCTGTTAGCCCTGGAGGTCAGCCTGTTAGCCCTGGAGGTCTGCCTGCCTGCCCTGGTAGCAGCACTGCCTGCCTGCCTGCCTGCCTGCCTGCCCTGGAGGTCAGCCTGCCAGCCCTGGAGGTCTGCTATCCAGCCCTGGTAGCAGCACTGCCTGCCCTGGAGGTCTGCCTGCCTGCCCTGGAGGTCAGCCTGTTAGCCCTGGAGGTCTGCCTTCCAGCCCTGGAGGTCTGCCTGTTAGCCCTGGAGGTCTGCTATCCAGCCCTGGTAGCAGCACTGCCTGCCCTGGAGGTCTGCTATCCAGCCCTGGAGGTCTGCCTGCCTGCCTGTTAGCCCTGGTAGCAGCACTGCCTGCCCTGGAGGTCTGCCTGCCTGCCCTGGCAGCAGCACTGCCTGCCCTGGAGGTCTGCTATCCAGCCCTGGAGGTCTGCCTGTTAGCCCTGGAGGTCTGCTATCCAGCCCTGGAGGTCTGCCTGTTAGCCCTGGAGGTCTGCTATCCAGCCCTGGAGGTCTGCCTGCCAGCCCTGGAGGTCTGCTATCCAGCCCTGGAGGTCTGCCTGTTAGCCCTGGAGGTCTGCTATCCAGCCCTGGAGGTCTGCTATCCAGCCCTGGTAGCAGCACTGCCTGCCCTGGAGGTCTGCTATCCAGCCCTGGAGGTCTGCCTGCCTGCCCTGGTAGCAGCACTGCCTGCCCTGGAGGTCTGCCGGCCTGCCCTGGAGGTCTGCCTGCCTGCCCTGGAGGTCTGCCTGCCTGCCTGTTAGCCCTGGAGGTCTGCTATCCAGCCCTGGAGGTCTGCCTGCCAGCCCTGGAGGTCTGCTATCCAGCCCTGGAGGTCTGCCTGTTAGCCCTGGAGGTCTGCTATCCAGCCCTGGAGGTCTGCCTGCCTGCCTGTTAGCCCTGGAGGTCAGCCTGTTAGCCCTGGAGGTCTGCCTGCCTGCCCTGGTAGCAGCACTGCCTGCCTGCCTGCCTGCCTGCCTGCCCTGGAGGTCAGCCTGCCAGCCCTGGAGGTCTGCTATCCAGCCCTGGTAGCAGCACTGCCTGCCCTGGAGGTCTGCCTGCCTGCCCTGGAGGTCAGCCTGTTAGCCCTGGAGGTCTGCCTTCCAGCCCTGGAGGTCTGCCTGTTAGCCCTGGAGGTCTGCTATCCAGCCCTGGTAGCAGCACTGCCTGCCCTGGAGGTCTGCTATCCAGCCCTGGAGGTCTGCCTGCCTGCCTGTTAGCCCTGGTAGCAGCACTGCCTGCCCTGGAGGTCTGCCTGCCTGCCCTGGCAGCAGCACTGCCTGCCCTGGAGGTCTGCTATCCAGCCCTGGAGGTCTGCCTGTTAGCCCTGGAGGTCTGCTATCCAGCCCTGGTAGCAGCACTGCCTGCCCTGGAGGTCTGCTATCCAGCCCTGGAGGTCTGCCTGCCTGCCCTGGTAGCAGCACTGCCAGCCCTGGAGGTCTGCTATCCAGCCCTGGAGGTCTGCCTGCCTGCCCTGGAGGTCTGCTATCCAGCCCTGGAGGTCTGCTATCCAGCCCTGGTAGCAGCACTGCCTGCCCTGGAGGTCTGCTATCCAGCCCTGGAGGTCTGCCTGCCTGCCTGTTAGCCCTGGAGGTCAGCCTGTTAGCCCTGGAGGTCTGCCTGCCTGCCCTGGAGGTCTGCTATCCAGCCCTGGTAGCAGCACTGCCTGCCCTGGAGGTCTGCCTGCCTGCCCTGGAGGTCTGCCTGTTAGCCCTGGAGGTCTGCTATCCAGCCCTGGAGGTCTGCCTGCCTGCCCTGGAGGTCTGCCTGCCTGCCCTGGAGGTCTGCTATCCAGCCCTGGAGGTCTGCCTGCCTGCCTGTTAGCCCTGGAGGTCTGCCTGCCTGCCCTGGAGGTCTGCCTGCCTGCCTTCCAGCCCTGCCTGCCTGCCTGCCTGCCCTGGAGGTCAGCCTTCCAGCCCTGGCAGCACGGCCTACCAGCCTGCCAGCCTGCCCTCCCCAGCCACACAGCCCTGCCTGCCTGCCCTGGAGGTCAGCCTTCCAGCCCTGGAGGTCTGCCTGCCTGCCTTCCAGCCCTGCCTGCCTGCCTGCCTGCCCTGGAGGTCAGCCTTCCAGCCCTGGCAGCACGGCCTACCAGCCTGCCAGCCTGCCCTCCCCAGCCACACAGCCCTGCCTGCCTGCCCTGGAGGTCAGCCTTCCAGCCCTGGAGGTCTGCCTGCCTGCCTTCCAGCCCTGCCTGCCTGCCTGCCTGCCCTGGAGGTCAGCCTGCCTGCCTGCTGCTGCTAGGCCGCTGCCCCGAGCCGCCGACCCCATCGACAGGAACACGAGAGAGTTTACAAGCGAGAGGAGGCCACATATTCGACACCTCTCGTGCTCGTTTTAGGGTCCTCTCCAGTCTGTTTGGACGTGTGTTATTCTGAATCTGCTGCTTTAACTCAAGGGATTCTGTCGTGATTGATGCCTTGTACTTCGCTGTATGTTTGCACTGGTGTTGTAAGTCGCCCTCTGTAAGATCATCATTTATTATCTGCCAAGAAATAAAGATCATCATAATGTTCCCCAACTTTCAGCTTCTGGGGAGTTTGTTCCAGAGTGTGACGACTCTCTCTCTATCACCATCTCTCTCTCTATCTCCATCTCTCTATCACCATCTCTCTCTCTCTATCTCTATCTCTCTATCACCATCTCTCTCTCTATCTCCATCTCTCTCTATCTCCATCTCTCTCTATCTCCATCTCTCTATCTCCACCTCTCTCTCCCTCTCCACCTCTCTCTCTCTATCTCTCCCTCTCTCTATCTCTCCCTCTCTCTATCTCTCCCTCTCTCTCACTGTGTGTGTGTGTGTGTGTGTGTACAGCAGTGTCCCTAGACGAGAGAGAGATCCCTAGACGGGGAAATTACTTTCAAACTGCAGTACCGAAATGTGTCCGTTAGATGGCAGCATGCACCAAGGAATGAAGGAAAGTGCAAAACAAAATGAAAAGGCACATCGCCTGGGCCAAAAATAATCGTAACAAATCAACGGGGGCATTTCTCGGAAAACTAACACCGGGGCAGTGCTCAGGGGGGTCCCACCTCGTGGCCACCCGGTTTGGGGGGCCATCGGGGCCGGCTGAAGAATCGCCCATACTCTGCCATAGGCAGCCCACGGTCCATCCGATCAGAGCAATGCCGGGCGGCCGGCAACCTATGGATCATAACACATCAACGGAGGCATGATAAGAGCATCTTTTATTATCTGCCAAGAAATATAGACCATCACAATGTTCCCCAACTTTCAGCTTCTACCACATCGCTGGGGAGTTTATTCCACTGTGTGACTACTCTCTCTCTCTCTGTGTGTGTGTGTGTGTGTGTGTGTGTGTGTGTGTGTGTGTGTGTGTGTGTGTGTGTGTGTGCAGCAGTGTCTCCGGTTTTCCTTTTGGAATGCCTTGAAGCCGGGGGGGCTTTGCACTCATGAGAACATAGGGTGTCCTTGCCCTCCTTTCGCAGCCCAGGGCATTGAGAGATCCCTAGACGGGGAAATTACTTTCAAACTGCAGTACCGAAATGTGTCCGTTAGATGGTAGCATGCACCAAGGAATGAAGGAAAGTGCAAAACAAAATGAAAAGGCACATCGCCTGGGCGAAAAATAATCATAACAAATCAACGGGGGCATTTCTCGGAAAACTAACACCGGGGCAGTGCTCAGGGGGGTCCCACCTCGTGGCCACCCGGTTTGGGGGGCGATCGGGGCCGGTTCCGAAAATCGCTAAATCTCCCATAGCCAGCCCACGCTCCATCCGATAGAGCAATGCCGGGCGGCCGGCCGGCAACTACGGATCATAACAAATCAACGGGGGCATTTCTCGGAAAACTAACACCGGGGCAGTGCTCAGGGGGGTCCCACCTCGTGGCCACCCGGTTTGGGGGGCGATCGGGGCCGGTTCCGAAAATCGCTAAATCTCCCATAGCCAGCCCACGCTCCATCCGATAGAGCAATGCCGGGCGGCCGGCCGGCAACTACGGATCATAACAAATCAACGGGGGCATTTCTCGGAAAACTAACACCGGGGCAGTGCTCAGGGGGGTCCCACCTCGTGGCCACCCGGTTTGGGGGGCGATCGGGGCCGGTTCCGAAAATCGCTAAATCTCCCATAGCCAGCCCACGCTCCATCCGATAGAGCAATGCCGGGCGGCCGGCCGGCAACTACGGATCATAACAAATCAACGGGGGCATTTCTCGGAAAACTAACACCGGGGCAGTGCTCAGGGGGGTCCCACCTCGTGGCCACCCGGTTTGGGGGGCGATCGGGGCCGGTTCCGAAAATCGCTAAATCTCCCATAGCCAGCACACGCTCCATCCGATAGAGCAATGCCGGGCGGCCGGCCGGCAACTACGGATCATAACAAATCAACGGGGGCATTTCTCGGAAAACTAACACCGGGGCAGTGCTCAGGGGGGTCCCACCTCGTGGCCACCCGGTTTGGGGGGCGATCGGGGCCGGTTCCGAAAATCGCTAAATCTCCCATAGCCAGCACACGCTCCATCCGATAGAGCAATGCCGGGCGGCCGGCCGGCAACTACGGATCATAACAAATCAACGGGGGCATTTCTCGGAAAACTAACACCGGGGCAGTGCTCAGGGGGGTCCCACCTCGTGGCCACCCGGTTTGGGGGGCGATCGGGGCCGGTTCCGAAAATCGCTAAATCTCCCATAGCCAGCCCACGCTCCATCCGATAGAGCAATGCCGGGCGGCCGGCCGGCAACTACGGATCATAACAAATCAACGGGGGCATTTCTCGGAAAACTAACACCGGGGCAGTGCTCAGGGGGGTCCCACCTCGTGGCCACCCGGTTTGGGGGGCGATCGGGGCCGGTTCCGAAAATCGCTAAATCTCCCATAGCCAGCACACGCTCCATCCGATAGAGCAATGCCGGGCGGCCGGCCGGCAACTACGGATCATAACAAATCAACGGGGGCATTTCTCGGAAAACTAACACCGGGGCAGTGCTCAGGGGGGTCCCACCTCGTGGCCACCCGGGTCTGGGACCGATGGGAGCACTTTAAAATTTTCGAGTCAGGGGACCAGACGGCCGAGTGAAAAACTTTGAAAAATATTCTATCTCCTCACTCCCATTGACTTTACATTAGGGCGACCAGGCGGCCGGCGGAAAAAAAATCATAACAAATCAACGGGGGCATTTCTCGGAAAACTAACACCGGGGCAGTGCTCAGGGGGCTCCCAGCTATCAGCCACCCTATCCCGGGACCGATGGGAGCACTTTAAAATTTTCGAGTCAGGGGACCAGACGGCCGAGTGAAAAACTTTGAAAAATATTCTATCTCCTCACTCCCATTGACTTTACATTAGGGCGACCAGGCGGCCGGCGGAAAAAAAATCATAACAAATCAACGGGGGCATTTCTCCGAAAACTAACACCGGGGCAGTGCTCAGGGGGCTCCCAGCTATCAGCCACCCTATCCCGGGACCGATGGGAGCACTTTAAAATTTTCGAGTCAGGGGACCAGACGGCCGAGTGAAAAACTTTGAAAAATATTCTATCTCCTCACTCCCATTGACTTTACATTAGGGCGACCAGGCGGCCGGCGGAAAAAAAATCATAACAAATCAACGGGGGCATTTCTCCGAAAACTAACACCGGGGCAGTGCTCAGGGGGCTCCCAGCTATCAGCCACCCTATCCCGGGACCGATGGGAGCACTTTAAAATTTTCGAGTCAGGGGACCAGACGGCCGAGTGAAAAACTTTGAAAAATATTCTATCTCCTCACTCCCATTGACTTTACATTAGGGCGACCAGGCGGCCGGCGGAAAAAAAATCATAACAAATCAACGGGGGCATTTCTCCGAAAACTAACACCGGGGCAGTGCTCAGGGGGCTCCCAGCTATCAGCCACCCTATCCCGGGACCGATGGGAGCACTTTAAAATTTTCGAGTCAGGGGACCAGACGGCCGAGTGAAAAACTTTGAAAAATATTCTATCTCCTCACTCCCATTGACTTTACATTAGGGCGACCAGGCGGCCGGCGGAAAAAAAATCATAACAAATCAACGGGGGCATTTCTCCGAAAACTAACACCGGGGCAGTGCTCAGGGGGCTCCCAGCTATCAGCCACCCTATCCCGGGACCGATGGGAGCACTTTAAAATTTTCGAGTCAGGGGACCAGACGGCCGAGTGAAAAACTTTGAAAAATATTCTATCTCCTCACTCCCATTGACTTTACATTAGGGCGACCAGGCGGCCGGCGGAAAAAAAATCATAACAAATCAACGGGGGCATTTCTCCGAAAACTAACACCGGGGCAGTGCTCAGGGGGCTCCCAGCTATCAGCCACCCTATCCCGGGACCGATGGGAGCACTTTAAAATTTTCGAGTCAGGGGACCAGACGGCCGAGTGAAAAACTTTGAAAAATATTCTATCTCCTCACTCCCATTGACTTTACATTAGGGCGACCAGGCGGCCGGCGGAAAAAAAATCATAACAAATCAACGGGGGCATTTCTCCGAAAACTAACACCGGGGCTGTGCTCAGGGGGCTCCCAGCTATCAGCCCCCCGGGTCTGGGGGCATTGTTTTTCTTTTTAATCATTTTGAGCATTTCCCCCAGTTTAGAGATGTGTGCCCCTAGACAACCCATTGAGAATAACTATGAAATGTTCTGAAGTTTTGATTTTCAAATGTCGGTGAAAATTGAAAAACGTCATATATTCTTCAAAGGAAGCATGGGGCGATGGTAGGGAGAGTCCCCGCAGCGTGCCTCGGCGGCGATGGGAGCGTTTTCGATGTCCCCGTCCCCCCCCCATAGGGATAGAAGGGGAGTTAGGTGACCAGGCGTCCCGGGTCCCAAAAATCGAAAAATTAATATAGAATGCTTTTTAATCCAGAAATAAAGTAGGGGGCAGTCCTGGTGAGAGTCCC
>NW_027103019.1:242500-252500 GCF_036373705.1 Amia ocellicauda
TGAAGGAAAGCTCCAGCCCGGCGTCCGTCCCCACCGGGGAGGAGTAGGCCTGCTGACTGAGCGCTGGGAGCCGGGAGCCTTTCCTGCAGTCAGTCGGTCGGTCAGTGAGTGAGTGTGTGTGCTGAAGGGAGGCTCCAGCCCGGCGTCCGTCCCCACCGGGGAGGAGTAGGCCTGCTGACTGAGCGCTGGGAGCCGGGAGCCTTTCCTGCAGTCAGTCGGTCGGTCAGTGAGTGAGTGAGTGAGTGTGTGTGCTGAAGGGAAGCTCCAGCCCGGCGTCCGTCCCCACCGGGGAGGAGTAGGCCTGCTGACTGAGCGCTGGGAGCCGGGAGCCTTTCCTGCAGTCAGTCGGTCGGTCAGTGAGTGAGTGAGTGAGTGTGTGTGCTGAAGGGAAGCTCCAGCCCGGCGTCCGTCCCCACCGGGGAGTTGTGCCCGGGCCCGGGCCTCCTGCCGACGGACCGTGTGGCGCATTGTCCCGACTGCGGACTTTCTCCAGCAAAAAGGCGGAGGTGCAGTACCGCCATTTCGCCACACGAGGGACGGAATGGCACCCAACTGCCCCCTGGTGTCGAAAAAGCGCAAGGGCACCCGGGCCGGTCCGCCCCAGGCAGCGGCCGAGATGCAGCACCGGGGGCCCGGCCTGCCTGCCCTGGAGGTCAGCCTGCCAGCCCTGGAGGTCTGCTATCCAGCCCTGGAGGTCTGCCTGCCAGCCCTGGAGGTCTGCTATCCAGCCCTGGAGGTCTGCCTGCCTGCCATCCAGCCCTGGAGGTCTGCTATCCTGCCCTGGAGGTCTGCTATCCAGCCCTGGAGGTCTGCCTGCCTGCCTGCCAGCCCTGGAGGTCTGCTATCCAGCCCTGGAGGTCTGCCTGCCTGCCCTGGAGGTCTGCTATCCAGCCCTGGAGGTCTGCTATCCAGCCCTGGTAGCAGCACTGCCTGCCCTGGAGGTCTGCCTGCCTGCCCTGGCAGCAGCACTGCCTGCCCTGGTAGCAGCACTGCCTGCCCTGGAGGTCTGCTATCCAGCCCTGGAGGTCTGCTATCCAGCCCTGGAGGTCTGCCTGTTAGCCCTGGAGGTCTGCTATCCAGCCCTGGAGGTCTGCCTGCCTGCCCTGGCAGCAGCACTGCCTGCCCTGGAGGTCTGCCTGCCTGCCCTGGTAGCAGCACTGCCTGCCCTGGAGGTCAGCCTGTTAGCCCTGGAGGTCTGCTATCCAGCCCTGGAGGTCTGCCTGCCTGCCTGTTAGCCCTGGAGGTCAGCCTGTTAGCCCTGGAGGTCTGCTATCCAGCCCTGGAGGTCTGCCTGCCTGCCTGTTAGCCCTGGAGGTCTGCTATCCAGCCCTGGAGGTCTGCCTGCCTGCCTGTTAGCCCTGGAGGTCTGCCTGCCTGCCCTGGCAGCAGCACTGCCTGCCCTGGAGGTCAGCCTGCCAGCCCTGGAGGTCTGCCTGTTAGCCCTGGAGGTCTGCCTTCCAGCCCTGGTAGCAGCACTGCCTGCCCTGGTAGCAGCACTGCCTGCCCTGGAGGTCTGCTATCCAGCCCTGGAGGTCTGCCTGCCTGCCTGTTAGCCCTGGAGGTCTGCTATCCAGCCCTGGAGGTCTGCCTGCCTGCCTGTTAGCCCTGGAGGTCTGCTATCCAGCCCTGGAGGTCTGCCTGCCTGCCCTGGAGGTCTGCCTGCCTGCCATCCAGCCCTGGAGGTCTGCTATCCTGCCCTGGAGGTCTGCTATCCAGCCCTGGTAGCAGCACTGCCTGCCCTGGAGGTCTGCCTGCCTGCCCTGGAGGTCTGCCTGTTAGCCCTGGAGGTCAGCTATCCAGCCCTGGTAGCAGCACTGCCTGCCCTGGTAGCAGCACTGCCTGCCCTGGAGGTCAGCCTGCCAGCCCTGGAGGTCTGCCTGTTAGCCCTGGAGGTCTGCTATCCAGCCCTGGAGGTCTGCCTGCCTGCCCTGGAGGTCTGCCTGCCTGCCTGTTAGCCCTGGAGGTCTGCTATCCAGCCCTGGAGGTCTGCCTGCCTGCCTGTTAGCCCTGGAGGTCTGCCTGCCTGCCCTGGCAGCAGCACTGCCTGCCCTGGAGGTCTGCTATCCAGCCCTGGAGGTCTGCCTGCCTGCCCTGGCAGCAGCACTGCCTGGCCTGGAGGTCAGCCTGTTAGCCCTGGAGGTCTGCTATCCAGCCCTGGAGGTCTGCCTGCCTGCCTGTTAGCCCTGGAGGTCTGCCTGTTAGCCCTGGAGGTCTGCCTTCCAGCCCTGGTAGCAGCACTGCCTGCCCTGGTAGCAGCACTGCCTGCCCTGGAGGTCTGCTATCCAGCCCTGGAGGTCTGCCTGCCTGCCTGTTAGCCCTGGAGGTCTGCTATCCAGCCCTGGAGGTCTGCCTGCCTGCCCTGGAGGTCTGCCTGCCTGCCATCCAGCCCTGGAGGTCTGCTATCCTGCCCTGGAGGTCTGCTATCCAGCCCTGGTAGCAGCACTGCCTGCCCTGGAGGTCTGCTATCCAGCCCTGGAGGTCTGCCTGCCTGCCTGTTAGCCCTGGTAGCAGCACTGCCTGCCCTGGAGGTCAGCCTGCCAGCCCTGGAGGTCTGCCTGTTAGCCCTGGAGGTCTGCTATCCAGCCCTGGAGGTCTGCCTGCCTGCCCTGGAGGTCAGCCTGTTAGCCCTGGAGGTCTGCCTGCCTGCCCTGGAGGTCTGCTATCCAGCCCTGGAGGTCTGCCTGCCTGCCTGTTAGCCCTGGAGGTCTGCTATCCAGCCCTGGAGGTCTGCCTGCCTGCCTGTTAGCCCTGGAGGTCTGCCTGCCTGCCCTGGCAGCAGCACTGCCTGCCCTGGAGGTCAGCCTGCCAGCCCTGGAGGTCTGCCTGTTAGCCCTGGAGGTCTGCCTTCCAGCCCTGGTAGCAGCACTGCCTGCCCTGGTAGCAGCACTGCCTGCCCTGGAGGTCTGCTATCCAGCCCTGGAGGTCTGCCTGCCTGCCTGTTAGCCCTGGAGGTCTGCTATCCAGCCCTGGAGGTCTGCCTGCCTGCCCTGGAGGTCTGCCTGCCTGCCATCCAGCCCTGGAGGTCTGCTATCCTGCCCTGGAGGTCTGCTATCCAGCCCTGGTAGCAGCACTGCCTGCCCTGGAGGTCTGCTATCCAGCCCTGGAGGTCTGCCTGCCTGCCTGTTAGCCCTGGTAGCAGCACTGCCTGCCCTGGAGGTCAGCCTGCCTGCCCTGGAGGTCTGCCTGCCTGCCCTGGTAGCAGCACTGCCTGCCCTGGAGGTCAGCCTGCCTGCCCTGGAGGTCAGCCTGCCAGCCCTGGCAGCAGCACGGCCTACCTGCCTGCCTGCCCTGGAGGTCTGCCTGCCTGCCTGCCCTGGAGGTCAGCCTTCCAGCCCTGGCAGCAGCACGGCCTACCTGCCTGCCAGCCTGCCCTCCCCAGCCACACAGCCCTGCCTGCCTGCCTGCCAGCCCTGGAGGTCTCCCTGCCAGCCCTGGAGGTCTGCCTGCCTGCCTGCCTGCCTGCCCTGGAGGTCTGCCTGCCTGCCCTGGAGGTCTGCCTGTTAGCCCTGGAGGTCAGCTATCCAGCCCTGGTAGCAGCACTGCCTGCCCTGGTAGCAGCACTGCCTGCCCTGGAGGTCAGCCTGCCAGCCCTGGAGGTCTGCCTGTTAGCCCTGGAGGTCTGCTATCCAGCCCTGGAGGTCTGCCTGCCTGCCCTGGAGGTCTGCCTGCCTGCCTGTTAGCCCTGGAGGTCTGCTATCCAGCCCTGGAGGTCTGCCTGCCTGCCTGTTAGCCCTGGAGGTCTGCCTGCCTGCCCTGGCAGCAGCACTGCCTGCCCTGGAGGTCTGCTATCCAGCCCTGGAGGTCTGCCTGCCTGCCCTGGCAGCAGCACTGCCTGGCCTGGAGGTCTGCTATCCAGCCCTGGAGGTCTGCCTGCCTGCCTGTTAGCCCTGGAGGTCTGCCTGTTAGCCCTGGAGGTCTGCCTTCCAGCCCTGGTAGCAGCACTGCCTGCCCTGGTAGCAGCACTGCCTGCCCTGGAGGTCTGCTATCCAGCCCTGGAGGTCTGCCTGCCTGCCTGTTAGCCCTGGAGGTCTGCTATCCAGCCCTGGAGGTCTGCCTGCCTGCCCTGGAGGTCTGCCTGCCTGCCATCCAGCCCTGGAGGTCTGCTATCCTGCCCTGGAGGTCTGCTATCCAGCCCTGGTAGCAGCACTGCCTGCCCTGGAGGTCTGCTATCCAGCCCTGGAGGTCTGCCTGCCTGCCTGTTAGCCCTGGTAGCAGCACTGCCTGCCCTGGAGGTCAGCCTGCCTGCCCTGGAGGTCTGCCTGCCTGCCCTGGTAGCAGCACTGCCTGCCCTGGAGGTCAGCCTGCCAGCCCTGGAGGTCTGCCTGTTAGCCCTGGAGGTCTGCCTTCCAGCCCTGGTAGCAGCACTGCCTGCCCTGGTAGCAGCACTGCCTGCCCTGGAGGTCTGCTATCCAGCCCTGGAGGTCTGCCTGCCTGCCTGTTAGCCCTGGAGGTCTGCTATCCAGCCCTGGAGGTCTGCCTGCCTGCCTGTTAGCCCTGGAGGTCTGCTATCCAGCCCTGGAGGTCTGCCTGCCTGCCCTGGAGGTCTGCCTGCCTGCCATCCAGCCCTGGAGGTCTGCTATCCTGCCCTGGAGGTCTGCTATCCAGCCCTGGTAGCAGCACTGCCTGCCCTGGAGGTCTGCCTGCCTGCCCTGGAGGTCTGCCTGTTAGCCCTGGAGGTCAGCTATCCAGCCCTGGTAGCAGCACTGCCTGCCCTGGTAGCAGCACTGCCTGCCCTGGAGGTCAGCCTGCCAGCCCTGGAGGTCTGCCTGTTAGCCCTGGAGGTCTGCTATCCAGCCCTGGAGGTCTGCCTGCCTGCCCTGGAGGTCTGCCTGCCTGCCTGTTAGCCCTGGAGGTCTGCTATCCAGCCCTGGAGGTCTGCCTGCCTGCCTGTTAGCCCTGGAGGTCTGCCTGCCTGCCCTGGCAGCAGCACTGCCTGCCCTGGAGGTCTGCTATCCAGCCCTGGAGGTCTGCCTGCCTGCCCTGGCAGCAGCACTGCCTGGCCTGGAGGTCAGCCTGTTAGCCCTGGAGGTCTGCTATCCAGCCCTGGAGGTCTGCCTGCCTGCCTGTTAGCCCTGGAGGTCTGCCTGTTAGCCCTGGAGGTCTGCCTTCCAGCCCTGGTAGCAGCACTGCCTGCCCTGGTAGCAGCACTGCCTGCCCTGGAGGTCTGCTATCCAGCCCTGGAGGTCTGCCTGCCTGCCTGTTAGCCCTGGAGGTCTGCTATCCAGCCCTGGAGGTCTGCCTGCCTGCCCTGGAGGTCTGCCTGCCTGCCATCCAGCCCTGGAGGTCTGCTATCCTGCCCTGGAGGTCTGCTATCCAGCCCTGGTAGCAGCACTGCCTGCCCTGGAGGTCTGCTATCCAGCCCTGGAGGTCTGCCTGCCTGCCTGTTAGCCCTGGTAGCAGCACTGCCTGCCCTGGAGGTCAGCCTGCCAGCCCTGGAGGTCTGCCTGTTAGCCCTGGAGGTCTGCTATCCAGCCCTGGAGGTCTGCCTGCCTGCCCTGGAGGTCAGCCTGTTAGCCCTGGAGGTCTGCCTGCCTGCCCTGGAGGTCTGCTATCCAGCCCTGGAGGTCTGCCTGCCTGCCTGTTAGCCCTGGAGGTCTGCTATCCAGCCCTGGAGGTCTGCCTGCCTGCCTGTTAGCCCTGGTAGCAGCACTGCCTGCCCTGGAGGTCAGCCTGCCAGCCCTGGAGGTCAGCCTGCCAGCCCTGGAGGTCTGCCTGTTAGCCCTGGAGGTCTGCTATCCAGCCCTGGAGGTCTGCCTGCCTGCCCTGGAGGTCTGCCTGTTAGCCCTGGAGGTCAGCTATCCAGCCCTGGAGGTCTGCCTGCCTGCCCTGGAGGTCTGCCTGCCTGCCCTGGAGGTCTGCCTGTTAGCCCTGGAGGTCTGCCTTCCAGCCCTGGTAGCAGCACTGCCTGCCCTGGAGGTCAGCCTGCCTGCCTGCTGCTGCTAGGCCGCTGCCCCGAGCCGCCGACCCCATCGACAGGAACACGAGAGAGTTTACAAGCGAGAGGAGGCCACATATTCGACACCTTTCGTGCTCGTTTTAGGGTCCTCTCCAGTCTGTTTGGACGTGTGTTATTCTGAATCTGCTGCTTTAACTCAAGGGATTCTGTCGTGATTGATGCCTTGTACTTCGCTGTATGTTTGCACTGGTGTTGTAAGTCGCCCTCTGTAAGATCATCATTTATTATCTGCCAAGAAATAAAGATCATCATAATGTTCCCCAACTTTCAGCTTCTGGGGAGTTTGTTCCAGAGTGTGACGACTCTCTCTCTATCACCATCTCTCTCTCTATCTCCATCTCTCTATCACCATCTCTCTCTCTCTATCTCTATCTCTCTATCACCATCTCTCTCTCTATCTCCATCTCTCTCTATCTCCATCTCTCTCTATCTCCATCTCTCTCTATCTCCATCTCTCTATCTCCACCTCTCTCTCCCTCTCCACCTCTCTCTCTCTATCTCTCCCTCTCTCTATCTCTCCCTCTCTCTCACTGTGTGTGTGTGTGTGTACAGCAGTGTCCCTAGACGAGAGAGAGATCCCTAGACGGGGAAATTACTTTCAAACTGCAGTACCGAAATGTGTCCGTTAGATGGCAGCATGCACCAAGGAATGAAGGAAAGTGCAAAACAAAATGAAAAGGCACATCGCCTGGGCGAAAAATAATCGTAACAAATCAACGGGGGCATTTCTCGGAAAACTAACACCGGGGCAGTGCTCAGGGGGGTCCCACCTCGTGGCCACCCGGTTTGGGGGGCCATCGGGGCCGGCTGAAGAATCGCCCATACTCTGCCATAGGCAGCCCACGGTCCATCCGATCAGAGCAATGCCGGGCGGCCGGCAACCTATGGATCATAACACATCAACGGAGGCATGATAAGAGCATCTTTTATTATCTGCCAAGAAATATAGACCATCACAATGTTCCCCAACTTTCAGCTTCTACCACATCGCTGGGGAGTTTATTCCACTGTGTGACTACTCTCTCTCTCTGTGTGTGTGTGTGTGTGTGTGTGTGTGTGTGTGTACAGCAGTGTCTCCGGTTTTCCTTTTGGAATGCCTTGAAGCCGGGGGGGCTTTGCACTCATGAGAACATAGGGTGTCCTTGCCCTCCTTTCGCAGCCCAGGGCATTGAGAGATCCCTAGACGGGGAAATTACTTTCAAACTGCAGTACCGAAATGTGTCCGTTAGATGGTAGCATGCACCAAGGAATGAAGGAAAGTGCAAAACAAAATGAAAAGGCACATCGCCTGGGCGAAAAATAATCATAACAAATCAACGGGGGCATTTCTCGGAAAACTAACACCGGGGCAGTGCTCAGGGGGGTCCCACCTCGTGGCCACCCGGTTTGGGGGGCGATCGGGGCCGGTTCCGAAAATCGCTAAATCTCCCATAGCCAGCCCACGCTCCATCCGATAGAGCACTGCCGGGCGGCCGGCCGGCAACTACGGATCATAACAAATCAACGGGGGCATTTCTCGGAAAACTAACACCGGGGCAGTGCTCAGGGGGGTCCCACCTCGTGGCCACCCGGTTTGGGGGGCGATCGGGGCCGGTTCCGAAAATCGCTAAATCTCCCATAGCCAGCCCACGCTCCATCCGATAGAGCACTGCCGGGCGGCCGGCCGGCAACTACGGATCATAACAAATCAACGGGGGCATTTCTCGGAAAACTAACACCGGGGCAGTGCTCAGGGGGGTCCCACCTCGTGGCCACCCGGTTTGGGGGGCGATCGGGGCCGGTTCCGAAAATCGCTAAATCTCCCATAGCCAGCCCACGCTCCATCCGATAGAGCACTGCCGGGCGGCCGGCCGGCAACTACGGATCATAACAAATCAACGGGGGCATTTCTCGGAAAACTAACACCGGGGCAGTGCTCAGGGGGGTCCCACCTCGTGGCCACCCGGTTTGGGGGGCGATCGGGGCCGGTTCCGAAAATCGCTAAATCTCCCATAGCCAGCCCACGCTCCATCCGATAGAGCACTGCCGGGCGGCCGGCCGGCAACTACGGATCATAACAAATCAACGGGGGCATTTCTCGGAAAACTAACACCGGGGCAGTGCTCAGGGGGGTCCCACCTCGTGGCCACCCGGTTTGGGGGGCGATCGGGGCCGGTTCCGAAAATCGCTAAATCTCCCATAGCCAGCCCACGCTCCATCCGATAGAGCACTGCCGGGCGGCCGGCCGGCAACTACGGATCATAACAAATCAACGGGGGCATTTCTCGGAAAACTAACACCGGGGCAGTGCTCAGGGGGGTCCCACCTCGTGGCCACCCGGGTCTGGGACCGATGGGAGCACTTTAAAATTTTCGAGTCAGGGGACCAGACGGCCGAGTGAAAAACTTTGAAAAATATTCTATCTCCTCACTCCCATTGACTTTACATTAGGGCGACCAGGCGGCCGGCGGAAAAAAAATCATAACAAATCAACGGGGGCATTTCTCCGAAAACTAACACCGGGGCTGTGCTCAGGGGGCTCCCAGCTATCAGCCACCCTATCCCGGGACCGATGGGAGCACTTTAAAATTTTCGAGTCAGGGGACCAGACGGCCGAGTGAAAAACTTTGAAAAATATTCTATCTCCTCACTCCCATTGACTTTACATTAGGGCGACCAGGCGGCCGGCGGAAAAAAAATCATAACAAATCAACGGGGGCATTTCTCCGAAAACTAACACCGGGGCTGTGCTCAGGGGGCTCCCAGCTATCAGCCACCCTATCCCGGGACCGATGGGAGCACTTTAAAATTTTCGAGTCAGGGGACCAGACGGCCGAGTGAAAAACTTTGAAAAATATTCTATCTCCTCACTCCCATTGACTTTACATTAGGGCGACCAGGCGGCCGGCGGAAAAAAAATCATAACAAATCAACGGGGGCATTTCTCCGAAAACTAACACCGGGGCTGTGCTCAGGGGGCTCCCAGCTATCAGCCACCCTATCCCGGGACCGATGGGAGCACTTTAAAATTTTCGAGTCAGGGGACCAGACGGCCGAGTGAAAAACTTTGAAAAATATTCTATCTCCTCACTCCCATTGACTTTACATTAGGGCGACCAGGCGGCCGGCGGAAAAAAAATCATAACAAATCAACGGAGGCATTTCTCCGAAAACTAACACCGGGGCAGTGCTCAGGGGGCTCCCAGCTATCAGCCCCCCGGGTCTGGGGGCATTGTTTTTCTTTTTAATCATTTTGAGCATTTCCCCCAGTTTAGAGATGTGTGCCCCTAGACAACCCATTGAGAATAACTATGAAATGTTCTGAAGTTTTGATTTTCAAATGTCGGTGAAAATTGAAAAACGTCATATATTCTTCAAAGGAAGCATGGGGCGATGGTAGGGAGAGTCCCCGCAGCGTGCCTCGGCGGCGATGGGAGCGTTTTCGATGTCCCCGCCCCCCCCCCATAGGGATAGAAGGGGAGTTAGGTGACCAGGCGTCCCGGGTCCCAAAAATCGAAAAATTAATATAGAATGCTTTTTAATCCAGAAATAAAGTAGGGGGCAGTCCTGGTGAGAGTCCCAGCCACAGCCCCAGTGTGTTTTGGAGCCGTTTGGGGCCGGGTGAAAAACTTTGAAAAATGTTCTATCTCCTCACTCCCATTGACTTTACATTAGGGCGACCAGGCGGCCGGCGGAAAAAAAATCATAACAAATCAACGGAGGCATTTCTCCGAAAACTAACACCGGGGCAGTGCTCAGGGGGCTCCCAGCTATCAGCCACCCTATCCCGGGACCGATGGGAGCACTTTAAAATTTTCGAGTTAGGGGACCAGGCGGCCGAGTGAAAAACTTTGAAAAATTTTCTATCTCCTCACTCCCATTGACTTTGCATTAGGGCGACCAGGCGGCCGGCGGAAAAAAAATCATAACAAATCAACGGGGGCATTTCTCCGAAAACTAACACCGGGGCAGTGCTCAGGGGGCTCCCAGCTATCAGCCACCCTATCCCGGGACCGATGGGAGCACTTTAAAATTTTCGAGTTAGGGGACCAGGCGGCCGAGTGA
>NW_027103019.1:265000-287500 GCF_036373705.1 Amia ocellicauda
GAGGTCTGCCTTCCAGCCCTGGAGGTCTGCCTGCCTGCCCTGGAGGTCTGCTATCCAGCCCTGGAGGTCTGCCTGCCTGCCTGTTAGCCCTGGTAGCAGCACTGCCTGCCCTGGAGGTCTGCCTGCCTGCCCTGGCAGCAGCACTGCCTGCCCTGGAGGTCTGCTATCCAGCCCTGGAGGTCTGCTATCCAGCCCTGGAGGTCTGCCTGCCTGCCTGTTAGCCCTGGAGGTCTGCTATCCAGCCCTGGTAGCAGCACTGCCTGCCCTGGAGATCTGCTATCCAGCCCTGGAGGTCTGCCTGCCTGCCCTGGCAGCAGCACTGCCTGCCCTGGAGGTCTGCTATCCAGCCCTGGAGGTCTGCTATCCAGCCCTGGAGGTCAGCCTGTTAGCCCTGGAGGTCTGCCTGCCTGCCCTGGAGGTCTGCCTGCCTGCCTGTTAGCCCTGGAGGTCAGCCTGTTAGCCCTGGAGGTCTGCTATCCAGCCCTGGTAGCAGCACTGCCTGCCCTGGAGATCTGCTATCCAGCCCTGGAGGTCTGCCTGCCTGCCCTGGCAGCAGCACTGCCTGCCCTGGAGGTCAGCCTGCCAGCCCTGGAGGTCTGCCTTCCAGCCCTGGAGGTCTGCCTGTTAGCCCTGGAGGTCTGCTATCCAGCCCTGGTAGCAGCACTGCCTGCCCTGGAGGTCTGCCGGCCTGCCCTGGAGGTCTGCCTGCCTGCCCTGGAGGTCTGCCTGCCTGCCTGTTAGCCCTGGAGGTCTGCCTGCCTGCCCTGGAGGTCTGCCTGTTAGCCCTGGAGGTCTGCTATCCAGCCCTGGTAGCAGCACTGCCTGCCCTGGAGGTCAGCTATCCAGCCCTGGAGGTCTGCCTGCCTGCCTGTTAGCCCTGGTAGCAGCACTGCCTGCCCTGGAGGTCTGCCTGCCTGCCCTGGCAGCAGCACTGCCTGCCCTGGAGGTCTGCTATCCAGCCCTGGAGGTCTGCTATCCAGCCCTGGAGGTCTGCCTGCCTGCCCTGGCAGCAGCACTGCCTGCCCTGGAGGTCTGCCTGCCTGCCCTGGAGGTCTGCCTGCCTGCCATCCAGCCCTGGAGGTCTGCTATCCAGCCCTGGTAGCAGCACTGCCTGCCCTGGAGGTCTGCCTGCCTGCCCTGGAGGTCTGCCTGCCTGCCCTGGAGGTCTGCTATCCAGCCCTGGAGGTCTGCCTGCCTGCCTGTTAGCCCTGGAGGTCTGCCTGCCTGCCTGCCTGCCTGCCTGCCTGCCTGCCCTGGAGGTCTGCCTGCCTGCCTGTTAGCCCTGGAGGTCAGCCTGTTAGCCCTGGAGGTCTGCTATCCAGCCCTGGAGGTCTGCCTGCCTGCCCTGGAGGTCTGCTATCCAGCCCTGGAGGTCTGCCTGCCTGCCCTGGAGCTCTGCCTGCCTGCCCTGGAGCTCTGCCTGCCTGCCCTGGAGGTCTGCCTGTTAGCCCTGGAGGTCAGCCTGTTAGCCCTGGAGGTCTGCTATCCAGCCCTGGAGGTCTGCCTGCCTGCCCTGGAGGTCTGCTATCCAGCCCTGGAGGTCTGCCTGTTAGCCCTGGAGGTCTGCTATCCAGCCCTGGAGGTCTGCCTGTTAGCCCTGGAGGTCTGCTATCCAGCCCTGGAGGTCTGCCTGCCAGCCCTGGAGGTCTGCTATCCAGCCCTGGAGGTCTGCCTGTTAGCCCTGGAGGTCTGCTATCCAGCCCTGGAGGTCTGCTATCCAGCCCTGGTAGCAGCACTGCCTGCCCTGGAGGTCTGCTATCCAGCCCTGGAGGTCTGCCTGCCTGCCCTGGTAGCAGCACTGCCTGCCCTGGAGGTCTGCCGGCCTGCCCTGGAGGTCTGCCTGCCTGCCCTGGAGGTCTGCCTGCCTGCCTGTTAGCCCTGGAGGTCTGCTATCCAGCCCTGGAGGTCTGCCTGCCAGCCCTGGAGGTCTGCTATCCAGCCCTGGAGGTCTGCCTGTTAGCCCTGGAGGTCTGCTATCCAGCCCTGGAGGTCTGCCTGCCTGCCTGTTAGCCCTGGAGGTCAGCCTGTTAGCCCTGGAGGTCTGCCTGCCTGCCCTGGTAGCAGCACTGCCTGCCTGCCTGCCTGCCTGCCTGCCCTGGAGGTCAGCCTGCCAGCCCTGGAGGTCTGCTATCCAGCCCTGGTAGCAGCACTGCCTGCCCTGGAGGTCTGCCTGCCTGCCCTGGAGGTCAGCCTGTTAGCCCTGGAGGTCTGCCTTCCAGCCCTGGAGGTCTGCCTGTTAGCCCTGGAGGTCTGCTATCCAGCCCTGGTAGCAGCACTGCCTGCCCTGGAGGTCTGCTATCCAGCCCTGGAGGTCTGCCTGCCTGCCTGTTAGCCCTGGTAGCAGCACTGCCTGCCCTGGAGGTCTGCCTGCCTGCCCTGGCAGCAGCACTGCCTGCCCTGGAGGTCTGCTATCCAGCCCTGGAGGTCTGCCTGTTAGCCCTGGAGGTCTGCTATCCAGCCCTGGAGGTCTGCCTGTTAGCCCTGGAGGTCTGCTATCCAGCCCTGGAGGTCTGCCTGCCAGCCCTGGAGGTCTGCTATCCAGCCCTGGAGGTCTGCCTGTTAGCCCTGGAGGTCTGCTATCCAGCCCTGGAGGTCTGCTATCCAGCCCTGGTAGCAGCACTGCCTGCCCTGGAGGTCTGCTATCCAGCCCTGGAGGTCTGCCTGCCTGCCCTGGTAGCAGCACTGCCTGCCCTGGAGGTCTGCCGGCCTGCCCTGGAGGTCTGCCTGCCTGCCCTGGAGGTCTGCCTGCCTGCCTGTTAGCCCTGGAGGTCTGCTATCCAGCCCTGGAGGTCTGCCTGCCAGCCCTGGAGGTCTGCTATCCAGCCCTGGAGGTCTGCCTGTTAGCCCTGGAGGTCTGCTATCCAGCCCTGGAGGTCTGCCTGCCTGCCTGTTAGCCCTGGAGGTCAGCCTGTTAGCCCTGGAGGTCTGCCTGCCTGCCCTGGTAGCAGCACTGCCTGCCTGCCTGCCTGCCTGCCTGCCCTGGAGGTCAGCCTGCCAGCCCTGGAGGTCTGCTATCCAGCCCTGGTAGCAGCACTGCCTGCCCTGGAGGTCTGCCTGCCTGCCCTGGAGGTCAGCCTGTTAGCCCTGGAGGTCTGCCTTCCAGCCCTGGAGGTCTGCCTGTTAGCCCTGGAGGTCTGCTATCCAGCCCTGGTAGCAGCACTGCCTGCCCTGGAGATCTGCTATCCAGCCCTGGAGGTCTGCCTGCCTGCCCTGGCAGCAGCACTGCCTGCCCTGGAGGTCTGCTATCCAGCCCTGGAGGTCTGCTATCCAGCCCTGGAGGTCAGCCTGTTAGCCCTGGAGGTCTGCCTGCCTGCCCTGGAGGTCTGCCTGCCTGCCTGTTAGCCCTGGAGGTCAGCCTGTTAGCCCTGGAGGTCTGCTATCCAGCCCTGGTAGCAGCACTGCCTGCCCTGGAGATCTGCTATCCAGCCCTGGAGGTCTGCCTGCCTGCCCTGGCAGCAGCACTGCCTGCCCTGGAGGTCAGCCTGCCAGCCCTGGAGGTCTGCCTTCCAGCCCTGGAGGTCTGCCTGTTAGCCCTGGAGGTCTGCTATCCAGCCCTGGTAGCAGCACTGCCTGCCCTGGAGGTCTGCCGGCCTGCCCTGGAGGTCTGCCTGCCTGCCCTGGAGGTCTGCCTGCCTGCCTGTTAGCCCTGGAGGTCTGCCTGCCTGCCCTGGAGGTCTGCCTGTTAGCCCTGGAGGTCTGCTATCCAGCCCTGGTAGCAGCACTGCCTGCCCTGGAGGTCAGCTATCCAGCCCTGGAGGTCTGCCTGCCTGCCTGTTAGCCCTGGTAGCAGCACTGCCTGCCCTGGAGGTCTGCCTGCCTGCCCTGGCAGCAGCACTGCCTGCCCTGGAGGTCTGCTATCCAGCCCTGGAGGTCTGCTATCCAGCCCTGGAGGTCTGCCTGCCTGCCCTGGCAGCAGCACTGCCTGCCCTGGAGGTCTGCCTGCCTGCCCTGGAGGTCTGCCTGCCTGCCATCCAGCCCTGGAGGTCTGCTATCCAGCCCTGGTAGCAGCACTGCCTGCCCTGGAGGTCTGCCTGCCTGCCCTGGAGGTCTGCCTGCCTGCCCTGGAGGTCTGCTATCCAGCCCTGGAGGTCTGCCTGCCTGCCTGTTAGCCCTGGAGGTCTGCCTGCCTGCCTGCCTGCCTGCCTGCCTGCCTGCCCTGGAGGTCTGCCTGCCTGCCTGTTAGCCCTGGAGGTCAGCCTGTTAGCCCTGGAGGTCTGCTATCCAGCCCTGGAGGTCTGCCTGCCTGCCCTGGAGGTCTGCTATCCAGCCCTGGAGGTCTGCCTGCCTGCCCTGGAGGTCTGCCTGCCTGCCCTGGAGGTCTGCCTGTTAGCCCTGGAGGTCTGCCTGCCTGCCCTGGAGGTCTGCCTGCCTGCCTGTTAGCCCTGGAGGTCTGCCTGCCTGCCCTGGAGGTCTGCCTGCCTGCCCTGGAGGTCTGCCTGCCTGCCCTGGAGCTCTGCCTGCCTGCCCTGGAGCTCTGCCTGCCTGCCCTGGAGGTCTGCCTGTTAGCCCTGGAGGTCAGCCTGTTAGCCCTGGAGGTCTGCTATCCAGCCCTGGTAGCAGCACTGCCTGCCCTGGAGGTCTGCTATCCAGCCCTGGAGGTCTGCCTGCCTGCCTGTTAGCCCTGGTAGCAGCACTGCCTGCCCTGGAGGTCTGCCTGCCTGCCCTGGCAGCAGCACTGCCTGCCCTGGAGGTCTGCTATCCAGCCCTGGAGGTCTGCCTGTTAGCCCTGGAGGTCTGCTATCCAGCCCTGGAGGTCTGCCTGTTAGCCCTGGAGGTCTGCTATCCAGCCCTGGAGGTCTGCCTGCCAGCCCTGGAGGTCTGCTATCCAGCCCTGGAGGTCTGCCTGTTAGCCCTGGAGGTCTGCTATCCAGCCCTGGAGGTCTGCTATCCAGCCCTGGTAGCAGCACTGCCTGCCCTGGAGGTCTGCTATCCAGCCCTGGAGGTCTGCCTGCCTGCCCTGGTAGCAGCACTGCCTGCCCTGGAGGTCTGCCGGCCTGCCCTGGAGGTCTGCCTGCCTGCCCTGGAGGTCTGCCTGCCTGCCTGTTAGCCCTGGAGGTCTGCTATCCAGCCCTGGAGGTCTGCCTGCCAGCCCTGGAGGTCTGCTATCCAGCCCTGGAGGTCTGCCTGTTAGCCCTGGAGGTCTGCTATCCAGCCCTGGAGGTCTGCCTGCCTGCCTGTTAGCCCTGGAGGTCAGCCTGTTAGCCCTGGAGGTCTGCCTGCCTGCCCTGGTAGCAGCACTGCCTGCCTGCCTGCCTGCCTGCCTGCCCTGGAGGTCAGCCTGCCAGCCCTGGAGGTCTGCTATCCAGCCCTGGTAGCAGCACTGCCTGCCCTGGAGGTCTGCCTGCCTGCCCTGGAGGTCAGCCTGTTAGCCCTGGAGGTCTGCCTTCCAGCCCTGGAGGTCTGCCTGTTAGCCCTGGAGGTCTGCTATCCAGCCCTGGTAGCAGCACTGCCTGCCCTGGAGGTCTGCTATCCAGCCCTGGAGGTCTGCCTGCCTGCCTGTTAGCCCTGGTAGCAGCACTGCCTGCCCTGGAGGTCTGCCTGCCTGCCCTGGCAGCAGCACTGCCTGCCCTGGAGGTCTGCTATCCAGCCCTGGAGGTCTGCCTGTTAGCCCTGGAGGTCTGCTATCCAGCCCTGGAGGTCTGCCTGTTAGCCCTGGAGGTCTGCTATCCAGCCCTGGAGGTCTGCCTGCCAGCCCTGGAGGTCTGCTATCCAGCCCTGGAGGTCTGCCTGTTAGCCCTGGAGGTCTGCTATCCAGCCCTGGAGGTCTGCTATCCAGCCCTGGTAGCAGCACTGCCTGCCCTGGAGGTCTGCTATCCAGCCCTGGAGGTCTGCCTGCCTGCCCTGGTAGCAGCACTGCCTGCCCTGGAGGTCTGCCGGCCTGCCCTGGAGGTCTGCCTGCCTGCCCTGGAGGTCTGCCTGCCTGCCTGTTAGCCCTGGAGGTCTGCTATCCAGCCCTGGAGGTCTGCCTGCCAGCCCTGGAGGTCTGCTATCCAGCCCTGGAGGTCTGCCTGTTAGCCCTGGAGGTCTGCTATCCAGCCCTGGAGGTCTGCCTGCCTGCCTGTTAGCCCTGGAGGTCAGCCTGTTAGCCCTGGAGGTCTGCCTGCCTGCCCTGGTAGCAGCACTGCCTGCCTGCCTGCCTGCCTGCCTGCCCTGGAGGTCAGCCTGCCAGCCCTGGAGGTCTGCTATCCAGCCCTGGTAGCAGCACTGCCTGCCCTGGAGGTCTGCCTGCCTGCCCTGGAGGTCAGCCTGTTAGCCCTGGAGGTCTGCCTTCCAGCCCTGGAGGTCTGCCTGTTAGCCCTGGAGGTCTGCTATCCAGCCCTGGTAGCAGCACTGCCTGCCCTGGAGGTCTGCTATCCAGCCCTGGAGGTCTGCCTGCCTGCCTGTTAGCCCTGGTAGCAGCACTGCCTGCCCTGGAGGTCTGCCTGCCTGCCCTGGCAGCAGCACTGCCTGCCCTGGAGGTCTGCTATCCAGCCCTGGAGGTCTGCCTGTTAGCCCTGGAGGTCTGCTATCCAGCCCTGGTAGCAGCACTGCCTGCCCTGGAGGTCTGCTATCCAGCCCTGGAGGTCTGCCTGCCTGCCCTGGTAGCAGCACTGCCAGCCCTGGAGGTCTGCTATCCAGCCCTGGAGGTCTGCCTGCCTGCCCTGGAGGTCTGCTATCCAGCCCTGGAGGTCTGCTATCCAGCCCTGGTAGCAGCACTGCCTGCCCTGGAGGTCTGCTATCCAGCCCTGGAGGTCTGCCTGCCTGCCTGTTAGCCCTGGAGGTCAGCCTGTTAGCCCTGGAGGTCTGCCTGCCTGCCCTGGAGGTCTGCTATCCAGCCCTGGTAGCAGCACTGCCTGCCCTGGAGGTCTGCCTGCCTGCCCTGGAGGTCTGCCTGTTAGCCCTGGAGGTCTGCTATCCAGCCCTGGAGGTCTGCCTGCCTGCCCTGGAGGTCTGCCTGCCTGCCCTGGAGGTCTGCTATCCAGCCCTGGAGGTCTGCCTGCCTGCCTGTTAGCCCTGGAGGTCTGCCTGCCTGCCCTGGAGGTCTGCCTGCCTGCCTTCCAGCCCTGCCTGCCTGCCTGCCTGCCCTGGAGGTCAGCCTTCCAGCCCTGGCAGCACGGCCTACCAGCCTGCCAGCCTGCCCTCCCCAGCCACACAGCCCTGCCTGCCTGCCCTGGAGGTCAGCCTTCCAGCCCTGGAGGTCTGCCTGCCTGCCTTCCAGCCCTGCCTGCCTGCCTGCCTGCCCTGGAGGTCAGCCTTCCAGCCCTGGCAGCACGGCCTACCAGCCTGCCAGCCTGCCCTCCCCAGCCACACAGCCCTGCCTGCCTGCCCTGGAGGTCAGCCTTCCAGCCCTGGAGGTCTGCCTGCCTGCCTTCCAGCCCTGCCTGCCTGCCTGCCTGCCCTGGAGGTCAGCCTGCCTGCCTGCTGCTGCTAGGCCGCTGCCCCGAGCCGCCGACCCCATCGACAGGAACACGAGAGAGTTTACAAGCGAGAGGAGGCCACATATTCGACACCTCTCGTGCTCGTTTTAGGGTCCTCTCCAGTCTGTTTGGACGTGTGTTATTCTGAATCTGCTGCTTTAACTCAAGGGATTCTGTCGTGATTGATGCCTTGTACTTCGCTGTATGTTTGCACTGGTGTTGTAAGTCGCCCTCTGTAAGATCATCATTTATTATCTGCCAAGAAATAAAGATCATCATAATGTTCCCCAACTTTCAGCTTCTGGGGAGTTTGTTCCAGAGTGTGACGACTCTCTCTCTATCACCATCTCTCTCTCTATCTCCATCTCTCTATCACCATCTCTCTCTCTCTATCTCTATCTCTCTATCACCATCTCTCTCTCTATCTCCATCTCTCTCTATCTCCATCTCTCTCTATCTCCATCTCTCTATCTCCACCTCTCTCTCCCTCTCCACCTCTCTCTCTCTATCTCTCCCTCTCTCTATCTCTCCCTCTCTCTATCTCTCCCTCTCTCTCACTGTGTGTGTGTGTGTGTGTGTGTACAGCAGTGTCCCTAGACGAGAGAGAGATCCCTAGACGGGGAAATTACTTTCAAACTGCAGTACCGAAATGTGTCCGTTAGATGGCAGCATGCACCAAGGAATGAAGGAAAGTGCAAAACAAAATGAAAAGGCACATCGCCTGGGCCAAAAATAATCGTAACAAATCAACGGGGGCATTTCTCGGAAAACTAACACCGGGGCAGTGCTCAGGGGGGTCCCACCTCGTGGCCACCCGGTTTGGGGGGCCATCGGGGCCGGCTGAAGAATCGCCCATACTCTGCCATAGGCAGCCCACGGTCCATCCGATCAGAGCAATGCCGGGCGGCCGGCAACCTATGGATCATAACACATCAACGGAGGCATGATAAGAGCATCTTTTATTATCTGCCAAGAAATATAGACCATCACAATGTTCCCCAACTTTCAGCTTCTACCACATCGCTGGGGAGTTTATTCCACTGTGTGACTACTCTCTCTCTCTCTGTGTGTGTGTGTGTGTGTGTGTGTGTGTGTGTGTGTGTGTGTGTGTGTGTGTGTGTGTGTGTGCAGCAGTGTCTCCGGTTTTCCTTTTGGAATGCCTTGAAGCCGGGGGGGCTTTGCACTCATGAGAACATAGGGTGTCCTTGCCCTCCTTTCGCAGCCCAGGGCATTGAGAGATCCCTAGACGGGGAAATTACTTTCAAACTGCAGTACCGAAATGTGTCCGTTAGATGGTAGCATGCACCAAGGAATGAAGGAAAGTGCAAAACAAAATGAAAAGGCACATCGCCTGGGCGAAAAATAATCATAACAAATCAACGGGGGCATTTCTCGGAAAACTAACACCGGGGCAGTGCTCAGGGGGGTCCCACCTCGTGGCCACCCGGTTTGGGGGGCGATCGGGGCCGGTTCCGAAAATCGCTAAATCTCCCATAGCCAGCCCACGCTCCATCCGATAGAGCAATGCCGGGCGGCCGGCCGGCAACTACGGATCATAACAAATCAACGGGGGCATTTCTCGGAAAACTAACACCGGGGCAGTGCTCAGGGGGGTCCCACCTCGTGGCCACCCGGTTTGGGGGGCGATCGGGGCCGGTTCCGAAAATCGCTAAATCTCCCATAGCCAGCCCACGCTCCATCCGATAGAGCAATGCCGGGCGGCCGGCCGGCAACTACGGATCATAACAAATCAACGGGGGCATTTCTCGGAAAACTAACACCGGGGCAGTGCTCAGGGGGGTCCCACCTCGTGGCCACCCGGTTTGGGGGGCGATCGGGGCCGGTTCCGAAAATCGCTAAATCTCCCATAGCCAGCCCACGCTCCATCCGATAGAGCAATGCCGGGCGGCCGGCCGGCAACTACGGATCATAACAAATCAACGGGGGCATTTCTCGGAAAACTAACACCGGGGCAGTGCTCAGGGGGGTCCCACCTCGTGGCCACCCGGTTTGGGGGGCGATCGGGGCCGGTTCCGAAAATCGCTAAATCTCCCATAGCCAGCACACGCTCCATCCGATAGAGCAATGCCGGGCGGCCGGCCGGCAACTACGGATCATAACAAATCAACGGGGGCATTTCTCGGAAAACTAACACCGGGGCAGTGCTCAGGGGGGTCCCACCTCGTGGCCACCCGGTTTGGGGGGCGATCGGGGCCGGTTCCGAAAATCGCTAAATCTCCCATAGCCAGCCCACGCTCCATCCGATAGAGCAATGCCGGGCGGCCGGCCGGCAACTACGGATCATAACAAATCAACGGGGGCATTTCTCGGAAAACTAACACCGGGGCAGTGCTCAGGGGGGTCCCACCTCGTGGCCACCCGGTTTGGGGGGCGATCGGGGCCGGTTCCGAAAATCGCTAAATCTCCCATAGCCAGCACACGCTCCATCCGATAGAGCAATGCCGGGCGGCCGGCCGGCAACTACGGATCATAACAAATCAACGGGGGCATTTCTCCGAAAACTAACACCGGGGCAGTGCTCAGGGGGCTCCCAGCTATCAGCCACCCTATCCCGGGACCGATGGGAGCACTTTAAAATTTTCGAGTCAGGGGACCAGACGGCCGAGTGAAAAACTTTGAAAAATATTCTATCTCCTCACTCCCATTGACTTTACATTAGGGCGACCAGGCGGCCGGCGGAAAAAAAATCATAACAAATCAACGGGGGCATTTCTCCGAAAACTAACACCGGGGCAGTGCTCAGGGGGCTCCCAGCTATCAGCCACCCTATCCCGGGACCGATGGGAGCACTTTAAAATTTTCGAGTCAGGGGACCAGACGGCCGAGTGAAAAACTTTGAAAAATATTCTATCTCCTCACTCCCATTGACTTTACATTAGGGCGACCAGGCGGCCGGCGGAAAAAAAATCATAACAAATCAACGGGGGCATTTCTCCGAAAACTAACACCGGGGCAGTGCTCAGGGGGCTCCCAGCTATCAGCCACCCTATCCCGGGACCGATGGGAGCACTTTAAAATTTTCGAGTCAGGGGACCAGACGGCCGAGTGAAAAACTTTGAAAAATATTCTATCTCCTCACTCCCATTGACTTTACATTAGGGCGACCAGGCGGCCGGCGGAAAAAAAATCATAACAAATCAACGGGGGCATTTCTCCGAAAACTAACACCGGGGCAGTGCTCAGGGGGCTCCCAGCTATCAGCCACCCTATCCCGGGACCGATGGGAGCACTTTAAAATTTTCGAGTCAGGGGACCAGACGGCCGAGTGAAAAACTTTGAAAAATATTCTATCTCCTCACTCCCATTGACTTTACATTAGGGCGACCAGGCGGCCGGCGGAAAAAAAATCATAACAAATCAACGGGGGCATTTCTCCGAAAACTAACACCGGGGCTGTGCTCAGGGGGCTCCCAGCTATCAGCCCCCCGGGTCTGGGGGCATTGTTTTTCTTTTTAATCATTTTGAGCATTTCCCCCAGTTTAGAGATGTGTGCCCCTAGACAACCCATTGAGAATAACTATGAAATGTTCTGAAGTTTTGATTTTCAAATGTCGGTGAAAATTGAAAAACGTCATATATTCTTCAAAGGAAGCATGGGGCGATGGTAGGGAGAGTCCCCGCAGCGTGCCTCGGCGGCGATGGGAGCGTTTTCGATGTCCCCGTCCCCCCGCCCCATAGGGATGGAAGGGGAGTTGGGTGACCAGGCGCGAGGGGGCCGGAGCGAGCCCGGGCCCGGGCCTCCTGCTGACGGAGCGCTGGGAGCCGGGAGCCGTCGGTCGGTGAGTGCTGAAGGAGAGCTCCAGCCCGGAGCCCGCACCCACCGGGGAGGTGTAGCCCTGCAGGCTGAGCGCCGGGAGCCGTCGGTCAGTGAGTGCTGAAGGAAAGCTCCAGCGCGGAGCCCGCACCCACCGGGGAGGTGTAGCCCTGCAGGCTGAGCGCCGGGAGCCGTCGGTCAGTGAGTGCTGAAGGAAAGCTCCAGCGCGGAGCCCGCACCCACCGGGGAGGTGTAGCCCTGCAGGCTGAGCGCCGGGAGCCGTCGGTCAGTGAGTGCTGAAGGAAAGCTCCAGCGCGGAGCCCGCACCCACCGGGGAGGTGTAGCCCTGCAGGCTGAGCGCCGGGAGCCGTCGGTCAGTGAGTGCTGAAGGAAAGCTCCAGCGCGGAGCCCGCACCCACCGGGGAGGTGTAGCCCTGCAGGCTGAGCGCTGGGAGCCGTCGGTCAGTGAGTGCTGAAGGAGAGCTCCAGCCCGGAGCCCGCACCCACCGGGGAGGTGTAGCCCTGCAGGCTGAGCGCCGGGAGCCGTCGGTCGTTCGGTCGGTCAGAGAGTGAGTGTGTGTGCTGAAGGAGAGCTCCAGCCCGGAGCCCGCACCCACCGGGGTGTGTAGCCCTGCAGGCTGAGCGCCGGGAGCCGTCGGTCAGTGAGTGCTGAAGGAAAGCTCCAGCGCGGAGCCCGCACCCACCGGGGAGGTGTAGCCCTGCAGGCTGAGCGCCGGGAGCCGTCGGTCAGTGAGTGCTGAAGGAAAGCTCCAGCGCGGAGCCCGCACCCACCGGGGAGGTGTAGCCCTGCAGGCTGAGCGCCGGGAGCCGTCGGTCGTTCGGTCGGTCAGAGAGTGAGTGTGTGTGCTGAAGGAGAGCTCCAGCCCGGAGCCCGCACCCACCGGGGTGTGTAGCCCTGCAGGCTGAGCGCCGGGAGCCGTCGGTCAGTGAGTGCTGAAGGAAAGCTCCAGCGCGGAGCCCGCACCCACCGGGGAGGTGTAGCCCTGCAGGCTGAGCGCCGGGAGCCGTCGGTCAGTGAGTGCTGAAGGAAAGCTCCAGCGCGGAGCCCGCACCCACCGGGGAGGTGTAGCCCTGCAGGCTGAGCGCCGGGAGCCGTCGGTCAGTGAGTGCTGAAGGAAAGCTCCAGCGCGGAGCCCGCACCCACCGGGGAGGTGTAGCCCTGCAGGCTGAGCGCCGGGAGCCGTCGGTCAGTGAGTGCTGAAGGAAAGCTCCAGCGCGGAGCCCGCACCCACCGGGGAGGTGTAGCCCTGCAGGCTGAGCGCCGGGAGCCGTCGGTCAGTGAGTGCTGAAGGAAAGCTCCAGCGCGGAGCCCGCACCCACCGGGGAGGTGTAGCCCTGCAGGCTGAGCGCCGGGAGCCGTCGGTCGTTCGGTCGGTCAGAGAGTGAGTGTGTGTGCTGAAGGAGAGCTCCAGCCCGGAGCCCGCACCCACCGGGGTGTGTAGCCCTGCAGGCTGAGCGCTGGGAGCCGTCGGTCGTTCGGTCGGTCAGAGAGTGAGTGTGTGTGCTGAAGGAGAGCTCCAGCCCGGAGCCCGCACCCACCGGGGTGTGTAGCCCTGCAGGCTGAGCGCTGGGAGCCGTCGGTCGTTCGGTCGGTCAGAGAGTGAGTGTGTGTGCTGAAGGAGAGCTCCAGCCCGGAGCCCGCACCCACCGGGGTGTGTAGCCCTGCTGACTGAGCGCTGGGAGCCGGGAGCCTTTCCTGCAGTCAGTCGGTCGGTCAGTGAGTGAGTGAGTGAGTGTGTGTGCTGAAGGGAAGCTCCAGCCCGGCGTCCGTCCCCACCGGGGAGTTGTGCCCGGGCCCGGGCCTCCTGCCGACGGACCGTGTGGCGCATTGTCCCGACTGCTGACTTTCTCCAGCAAAAAGGCGGAGGTGCAGTACCGCCATTTCGCCACACGAGGGACGGAATGGCACCCAACTGCCCCCTGGTGTCGAAAAAGCGCAAGGGCACCCGGGCCGGTCCGCCCCAGGCAGCGGCCGAGATGCAGCACCGGGGGCCCGGCCTGCCTGCCCTGGAGGTCAGCCTGCCAGCCCTGGAGGTCTGCCTTCCAGCCCTGGAGGTCTGCCTGCCTGCCCTGGAGGTCTGCTATCCAGCCCTGGAGGTCTGCCTGCCTGCCTGTTAGCCCTGGTAGCAGCACTGCCTGCCCTGGAGGTCTGCCTGCCTGCCCTGGCAGCAGCACTGCCTGCCCTGGAGGTCTGCTATCCAGCCCTGGAGGTCTGCTATCCAGCCCTGGAGGTCTGCCTGCCTGCCTGTTAGCCCTGGAGGTCTGCTATCCAGCCCTGGTAGCAGCACTGCCTGCCCTGGAGATCTGCTATCCAGCCCTGGAGGTCTGCCTGCCTGCCCTGGCAGCAGCACTGCCTGCCCTGGAGGTCTGCTATCCAGCCCTGGAGGTCTGCTATCCAGCCCTGGAGGTCAGCCTGTTAGCCCTGGAGGTCTGCCTGCCTGCCCTGGAGGTCTGCCTGCCTGCCTGTTAGCCCTGGAGGTCAGCCTGTTAGCCCTGGAGGTCTGCTATCCAGCCCTGGTAGCAGCACTGCCTGCCCTGGAGATCTGCTATCCAGCCCTGGAGGTCTGCCTGCCTGCCCTGGCAGCAGCACTGCCTGCCCTGGAGGTCAGCCTGCCAGCCCTGGAGGTCTGCCTTCCAGCCCTGGAGGTCTGCCTGTTAGCCCTGGAGGTCTGCTATCCAGCCCTGGTAGCAGCACTGCCTGCCCTGGAGGTCTGCCGGCCTGCCCTGGAGGTCTGCCTGCCTGCCCTGGAGGTCTGCCTGCCTGCCTGTTAGCCCTGGAGGTCTGCCTGCCTGCCCTGGAGGTCTGCCTGTTAGCCCTGGAGGTCTGCTATCCAGCCCTGGTAGCAGCACTGCCTGCCCTGGAGGTCAGCTATCCAGCCCTGGAGGTCTGCCTGCCTGCCTGTTAGCCCTGGTAGCAGCACTGCCTGCCCTGGAGGTCTGCCTGCCTGCCCTGGCAGCAGCACTGCCTGCCCTGGAGGTCTGCTATCCAGCCCTGGAGGTCTGCTATCCAGCCCTGGAGGTCTGCCTGCCTGCCCTGGCAGCAGCACTGCCTGCCCTGGAGGTCTGCCTGCCTGCCCTGGAGGTCTGCCTGCCTGCCATCCAGCCCTGGAGGTCTGCTATCCAGCCCTGGTAGCAGCACTGCCTGCCCTGGAGGTCTGCCTGCCTGCCCTGGAGGTCTGCCTGCCTGCCCTGGAGGTCTGCTATCCAGCCCTGGAGGTCTGCCTGCCTGCCTGTTAGCCCTGGAGGTCTGCCTGCCTGCCTGCCTGCCTGCCTGCCTGCCTGCCCTGGAGGTCTGCCTGCCTGCCTGTTAGCCCTGGAGGTCAGCCTGTTAGCCCTGGAGGTCTGCTATCCAGCCCTGGAGGTCTGCCTGCCTGCCCTGGAGGTCTGCTATCCAGCCCTGGAGGTCTGCCTGCCTGCCCTGGAGCTCTGCCTGCCTGCCCTGGAGCTCTGCCTGCCTGCCCTGGAGGTCTGCCTGTTAGCCCTGGAGGTCAGCCTGTTAGCCCTGGAGGTCTGCTATCCAGCCCTGGAGGTCTGCCTGCCTGCCCTGGAGGTCTGCTATCCAGCCCTGGAGGTCTGCCTGTTAGCCCTGGAGGTCTGCTATCCAGCCCTGGAGGTCTGCCTGTTAGCCCTGGAGGTCTGCTATCCAGCCCTGGAGGTCTGCCTGCCAGCCCTGGAGGTCTGCTATCCAGCCCTGGAGGTCTGCCTGTTAGCCCTGGAGGTCTGCTATCCAGCCCTGGAGGTCTGCTATCCAGCCCTGGTAGCAGCACTGCCTGCCCTGGAGGTCTGCTATCCAGCCCTGGAGGTCTGCCTGCCTGCCCTGGTAGCAGCACTGCCTGCCCTGGAGGTCTGCCGGCCTGCCCTGGAGGTCTGCCTGCCTGCCCTGGAGGTCTGCCTGCCTGCCTGTTAGCCCTGGAGGTCTGCTATCCAGCCCTGGAGGTCTGCCTGCCAGCCCTGGAGGTCTGCTATCCAGCCCTGGAGGTCTGCCTGTTAGCCCTGGAGGTCTGCTATCCAGCCCTGGAGGTCTGCCTGCCTGCCTGTTAGCCCTGGAGGTCAGCCTGTTAGCCCTGGAGGTCTGCCTGCCTGCCCTGGTAGCAGCACTGCCTGCCTGCCTGCCTGCCTGCCTGCCCTGGAGGTCAGCCTGCCAGCCCTGGAGGTCTGCTATCCAGCCCTGGTAGCAGCACTGCCTGCCCTGGAGGTCTGCCTGCCTGCCCTGGAGGTCAGCCTGTTAGCCCTGGAGGTCTGCCTTCCAGCCCTGGAGGTCTGCCTGTTAGCCCTGGAGGTCTGCTATCCAGCCCTGGTAGCAGCACTGCCTGCCCTGGAGGTCTGCTATCCAGCCCTGGAGGTCTGCCTGCCTGCCTGTTAGCCCTGGTAGCAGCACTGCCTGCCCTGGAGGTCTGCCTGCCTGCCCTGGCAGCAGCACTGCCTGCCCTGGAGGTCTGCTATCCAGCCCTGGAGGTCTGCCTGTTAGCCCTGGAGGTCTGCTATCCAGCCCTGGTAGCAGCACTGCCTGCCCTGGAGGTCTGCTATCCAGCCCTGGAGGTCTGCCTGCCTGCCCTGGTAGCAGCACTGCCAGCCCTGGAGGTCTGCTATCCAGCCCTGGAGGTCTGCCTGCCTGCCCTGGAGGTCTGCTATCCAGCCCTGGAGGTCTGCTATCCAGCCCTGGTAGCAGCACTGCCTGCCCTGGAGGTCTGCTATCCAGCCCTGGAGGTCTGCCTGCCTGCCTGTTAGCCCTGGAGGTCAGCCTGTTAGCCCTGGAGGTCTGCCTGCCTGCCCTGGAGGTCTGCTATCCAGCCCTGGTAGCAGCACTGCCTGCCCTGGAGGTCTGCTATCCAGCCCTGGAGGTCTGCCTGCCTGCCTGTTAGCCCTGGAGGTCAGCCTGTTAGCCCTGGAGGTCTGCCTGCCTGCCCTGGAGGTCTGCTATCCAGCCCTGGTAGCAGCACTGCCTGCCCTGGAGGTCTGCCTGCCTGCCCTGGAGGTCTGCCTGTTAGCCCTGGAGGTCTGCTATCCAGCCCTGGAGGTCTGCCTGCCTGCCCTGGAGGTCTGCCTGCCTGCCCTGGAGGTCTGCTATCCAGCCCTGGAGGTCTGCCTGCCTGCCTGTTAGCCCTGGAGGTCTGCCTGCCTGCCCTGGAGGTCTGCCTGCCTGCCTTCCAGCCCTGCCTGCCTGCCTGCCTGCCCTGGAGGTCAGCCTTCCAGCCCTGGCAGCACGGCCTACCAGCCTGCCAGCCTGCCCTCCCCAGCCACACAGCCCTGCCTGCCTGCCCTGGAGGTCAGCCTTCCAGCCCTGGAGGTCTGCCTGCCTGCCTTCCAGCCCTGCCTGCCTGCCTGCCTGCCCTGGAGGTCAGCCTTCCAGCCCTGGCAGCACGGCCTACCAGCCTGCCAGCCTGCCCTCCCCAGCCACACAGCCCTGCCTGCCTGCCCTGGAGGTCAGCCTTCCAGCCCTGGAGGTCTGCCTGCCTGCCTTCCAGCCCTGCCTGCCTGCCTGCCTGCCCTGGAGGTCAGCCTGCCTGCCTGCTGCTGCTAGGCCGCTGCCCCGAGCCGCCGACCCCATCGACAGGAACACGAGAGAGTTTACAAGCGAGAGGAGGCCACATATTCGACACCTCTCGTGCTCGTTTTAGGGTCCTCTCCAGTCTGTTTGGACGTGTGTTATTCTGAATCTGCTGCTTTAACTCAAGGGATTCTGTCGTGATTGATGCCTTGTACTTCGCTGTATGTTTGCACTGGTGTTGTAAGTCGCCCTCTGTAAGATCATCATTTATTATCTGCCAAGAAATAAAGATCATCATAATGTTCCCCAACTTTCAGCTTCTGGGGAGTTTGTTCCAGAGTGTGACGACTCTCTCTCTATCACCATCTCTCTCTCTATCTCCATCTCTCTATCACCATCTCTCTCTCTCTATCTCTATCTCTCTATCACCATCTCTCTCTCTATCTCCATCTCTCTCTATCTCCATCTCTCTCTATCTCCATCTCTCTATCTCCACCTCTCTCTCCCTCTCCACCTCTCTCTCTCTATCTCTCCCTCTCTCTATCTCTCCCTCTCTCTATCTCTCCCTCTCTCTCACTGTGTGTGTGTGTGTGTGTGTGTACAGCAGTGTCCCTAGACGAGAGAGAGATCCCTAGACGGGGAAATTACTTTCAAACTGCAGTACCGAAATGTGTCCGTTAGATGGCAGCATGCACCAAGGAATGAAGGAAAGTGCAAAACAAAATGAAAAGGCACATCGCCTGGGCCAAAAATAATCGTAACAAATCAACGGGGGCATTTCTCGGAAAACTAACACCGGGGCAGTGCTCAGGGGGGTCCCACCTCGTGGCCACCCGGTTTGGGGGGCCATCGGGGCCGGCTGAAGAATCGCCCATACTCTGCCATAGGCAGCCCACGGTCCATCCGATCAGAGCAATGCCGGGCGGCCGGCAACCTATGGATCATAACACATCAACGGAGGCATGATAAGAGCATCTTTTATTATCTGCCAAGAAATATAGACCATCACAATGTTCCCCAACTTTCAGCTTCTACCACATCGCTGGGGAGTTTATTCCACTGTGTGACTACTCTCTCTCTCTCTGTGTGTGTGTGTGTGTGTGTGTGTGTGTGTGTGTGTGTGTGTGTGTGTGTGTGTGTGTGTGCAGCAGTGTCTCCGGTTTTCCTTTTGGAATGCCTTGAAGCCGGGGGGGCTTTGCACTCATGAGAACATAGGGTGTCCTTGCCCTCCTTTCGCAGCCCAGGGCATTGAGAGATCCCTAGACGGGGAAATTACTTTCAAACTGCAGTACCGAAATGTGTCCGTTAGATGGTAGCATGCACCAAGGAATGAAGGAAAGTGCAAAACAAAATGAAAAGGCACATCGCCTGGGCGAAAAATAATCATAACAAATCAACGGGGGCATTTCTCGGAAAACTAACACCGGGGCAGTGCTCAGGGGGGTCCCACCTCGTGGCCACCCGGTTTGGGGGGCGATCGGGGCCGGTTCCGAAAATCGCTAAATCTCCCATAGCCAGCCCACGCTCCATCCGATAGAGCAATGCCGGGCGGCCGGCCGGCAACTACGGATCATAACAAATCAACGGGGGCATTTCTCGGAAAACTAACACCGGGGCAGTGCTCAGGGGGGTCCCACCTCGTGGCCACCCGGTTTGGGGGGCGATCGGGGCCGGTTCCGAAAATCGCTAAATCTCCCATAGCCAGCCCACGCTCCATCCGATAGAGCAATGCCGGGCGGCCGGCCGGCAACTACGGATCATAACAAATCAACGGGGGCATTTCTCGGAAAACTAACACCGGGGCAGTGCTCAGGGGGGTCCCACCTCGTGGCCACCCGGTTTGGGGGGCGATCGGGGCCGGTTCCGAAAATCGCTAAATCTCCCATAGCCAGCCCACGCTCCATCCGATAGAGCAATGCCGGGCGGCCGGCCGGCAACTACGGATCATAACAAATCAACGGGGGCATTTCTCGGAAAACTAACACCGGGGCAGTGCTCAGGGGGGTCCCACCTCGTGGCCACCCGGTTTGGGGGGCGATCGGGGCCGGTTCCGAAAATCGCTAAATCTCCCATAGCCAGCACACGCTCCATCCGATAGAGCAATGCCGGGCGGCCGGCCGGCAACTACGGATCATAACAAATCAACGGGGGCATTTCTCGGAAAACTAACACCGGGGCAGTGCTCAGGGGGGTCCCACCTCGTGGCCACCCGGTTTGGGGGGCGATCGGGGCCGGTTCCGAAAATCGCTAAATCTCCCATAGCCAGCCCACGCTCCATCCGATAGAGCAATGCCGGGCGGCCGGCCGGCAACTACGGATCATAACAAATCAACGGGGGCATTTCTCGGAAAACTAACACCGGGGCAGTGCTCAGGGGGGTCCCACCTCGTGGCCACCCGGTTTGGGGGGCGATCGGGGCCGGTTCCGAAAATCGCTAAATCTCCCATAGCCAGCACACGCTCCATCCGATAGAGCAATGCCGGGCGGCCGGCCGGCAACTACGGATCATAACAAATCAACGGGGGCATTTCTCGGAAAACTAACACCGGGGCAGTGCTCAGGGGGGTCCCACCTCGTGGCCACCCGGGTCTGGGACCGATGGGAGCACTTTAAAATTTTCGAGTCAGGGGACCAGACGGCCGAGTGAAAAACTTTGAAAAATATTCTATCTCCTCACTCCCATTGACTTTACATTAGGGCGACCAGGCGGCCGGCGGAAAAAAAATCATAACAAATCAACGGGGGCATTTCTCGGAAAACTAACACCGGGGCAGTGCTCAGGGGGCTCCCAGCTATCAGCCACCCTATCCCGGGACCGATGGGAGCACTTTAAAATTTTCGAGTCAGGGGACCAGACGGCCGAGTGAAAAACTTTGAAAAATATTCTATCTCCTCACTCCCATTGACTTTACATTAGGGCGACCAGGCGGCCGGCGGAAAAAAAATCATAACAAATCAACGGGGGCATTTCTCCGAAAACTAACACCGGGGCAGTGCTCAGGGGGCTCCCAGCTATCAGCCACCCTATCCCGGGACCGATGGGAGCACTTTAAAATTTTCGAGTCAGGGGACCAGACGGCCGAGTGAAAAACTTTGAAAAATATTCTATCTCCTCACTCCCATTGACTTTACATTAGGGCGACCAGGCGGCCGGCGGAAAAAAAATCATAACAAATCAACGGGGGCATTTCTCCGAAAACTAACACCGGGGCAGTGCTCAGGGGGCTCCCAGCTATCAGCCACCCTATCCCGGGACCGATGGGAGCACTTTAAAATTTTCGAGTCAGGGGACCAGACGGCCGAGTGAAAAACTTTGAAAAATATTCTATCTCCTCACTCCCATTGACTTTACATTAGGGCGACCAGGCGGCCGGCGGAAAAAAAATCATAACAAATCAACGGGGGCATTTCTCCGAAAACTAACACCGGGGCAGTGCTCAGGGGGCTCCCAGCTATCAGCCACCCTATCCCGGGACCGATGGGAGCACTTTAAAATTTTCGAGTCAGGGGACCAGACGGCCGAGTGAAAAACTTTGAAAAATATTCTATCTCCTCACTCCCATTGACTTTACATTAGGGCGACCAGGCGGCCGGCGGAAAAAAAATCATAACAAATCAACGGGGGCATTTCTCCGAAAACTAACACCGGGGCAGTGCTCAGGGGGCTCCCAGCTATCAGCCACCCTATCCCGGGACCGATGGGAGCACTTTAAAATTTTCGAGTCAGGGGACCAGACGGCCGAGTGAAAAACTTTGAAAAATATTCTATCTCCTCACTCCCATTGACTTTACATTAGGGCGACCAGGCGGCCGGCGGAAAAAAAATCATAACAAATCAACGGGGGCATTTCTCCGAAAACTAACACCGGGGCAGTGCTCAGGGGGCTCCCAGCTATCAGCCACCCTATCCCGGGACCGATGGGAGCACTTTAAAATTTTCGAGTCAGGGGACCAGACGGCCGAGTGAAAAACTTTGAAAAATATTCTATCTCCTCACTCCCATTGACTTTACATTAGGGCGACCAGGCGGCCGGCGGAAAAAAAATCATAACAAATCAACGGGGGCATTTCTCCGAAAACTAACACCGGGGCAGTGCTCAGGGGGCTCCCAGCTATCAGCCACCCTATCCCGGGACCGATGGGAGCACTTTAAAATTTTCGAGTCAGGGGACCAGACGGCCGAGTGAAAAACTTTGAAAAATATTCTATCTCCTCACTCCCATTGACTTTACATTAGGGCGACCAGGCGGCCGGCGGAAAAAAAATCATAACAAATCAACGGGGGCATTTCTCCGAAAACTAACACCGGGGCAGTGCTCAGGGGGCTCCCAGCTATCAGCCACCCTATCCCGGGACCGATGGGAGCACTTTAAAATTTTCGAGTCAGGGGACCAGACGGCCGAGTGAAAAACTTTGAAAAATATTCTATCTCCTCACTCCCATTGACTTTACATTAGGGCGACCAGGCGGCCGGCGGAAAAAAAATCATAACAAATCAACGGGGGCATTTCTCCGAAAACTAACACCGGGGCTGTGCTCAGGGGGCTCCCAGCTATCAGCCCCCCGGGTCTGGGGGCATTGTTTTTCTTTTTAATCATTTTGAGCATTTCCCCCAGTTTAGAGATGTGTGCCCCTAGACAACCCATTGAGAATAACTATGAAATGTTCTGAAGTTTTGATTTTCAAATGTCGGTGAAAATTGAAAAACGTCATATATTCTTCAAAGGAAGCATGGGGCGATGGTAGGGAGAGTCCCCGCAGCGTGCCTCGGCGGCGATGGGAGCGTTTTCGATGTCCCCGTCCCCCCCCCATAGGGATAGAAGGGGAGTTAGGTGACCAGGCGTCCCGGGTCCCAAAAATCGAAAAATTAATATAGAATGCTTTTTAATCCAGAAATAAAGTAGGGGGCAGTCCTGGTGAGAGTCCCAGCCACAGCCCCAGTGTGTTTTGGAGCCGTTTGGGGCCGGGTGAAAAACTTTGAAAAATGTTCTATCTCCTCACTCCCATTGACTTTGCATTAGGGCGACCAGGCGGCCGGCGGGAAAACAATCATAACAAATCAACGGAGGCATTTCTCCGAAAACTAACACCGGGGCAGTGCTCAGGGGGCTCCCAGCTATCAGCCACCCTATCCCGGGACCGATGGGAGCACTTTAAAATTTTCGAGTTAGGGGACCAGGCGGCCGAGTGAAAAACTTTGAAAAATTTTCTATCTCCTCACTCCCATTGACTTTGCATTAGGGCGACCAGGCGGCCGGCGGAAAAAAAATCATAACAAATCAACGGGGGCATTTCTCCGAAAACTAACACCGGGGCAGTGCTCAGGGGGCTCCCAGCTATCAGCCACCCTATCCCGGGACCGATGGGAGCACTTTAAAATTTTCGAGTTAGGGGACCAGGCGGCCGAGTGAAAAACTTAGAAAAATTTTCTATCTCCCCTAGGTGACCAGGCAGCCGGAGCTGATTTTTCTGACCCCTAAAACAATTATTAAAAGGTATTTTTTCGCCAAACTAAGACTTTTAAAATTCAAATAGGATGATTATCTACTGCCCCAGTGGGTTTTTGAACCATTTTAAGCCTTTTTGACAGTTTTCATTTTTCCCCCATTGACTTCAATGGGAGTTAGGTGACCAGTCCTCCGACTTTTGAACCTCTCCTGGGGGGGCTGTGAGCCCCCGATTTCTTTGCAAAGCACGTCATTCGATTCGTCTCAGTCCCCTCTATATACCCCGTGTGTTTGTTTTCTCGAAAAACCCCCGGAACACGGTTTTTTAGGGGGGGGGTGGGGGGGGGGTACTTCGGAGCCATTTGGGGGGGG
>NW_027103019.1:300000-312041 GCF_036373705.1 Amia ocellicauda
CCTGTTAGCCCTGGAGGTCTGCTATCCAGCCCTGGTAGCAGCACTGCCTGCCCTGGAGATCTGCTATCCAGCCCTGGAGGTCTGCCTGCCTGCCCTGGCAGCAGCACTGCCTGCCCTGGAGGTCAGCCTGCCAGCCCTGGAGGTCTGCCTTCCAGCCCTGGAGGTCTGCCTGTTAGCCCTGGAGGTCTGCTATCCAGCCCTGGTAGCAGCACTGCCTGCCCTGGAGGTCTGCCGGCCTGCCCTGGAGGTCTGCCTGCCTGCCCTGGAGGTCTGCCTGCCTGCCTGTTAGCCCTGGAGGTCTGCCTGCCTGCCCTGGAGGTCTGCCTGTTAGCCCTGGAGGTCTGCTATCCAGCCCTGGTAGCAGCACTGCCTGCCCTGGAGGTCAGCTATCCAGCCCTGGAGGTCTGCCTGCCTGCCTGTTAGCCCTGGTAGCAGCACTGCCTGCCCTGGAGGTCTGCCTGCCTGCCCTGGCAGCAGCACTGCCTGCCCTGGAGGTCTGCTATCCAGCCCTGGAGGTCTGCTATCCAGCCCTGGAGGTCTGCCTGCCTGCCCTGGCAGCAGCACTGCCTGCCCTGGAGGTCTGCCTGCCTGCCCTGGAGGTCTGCCTGCCTGCCATCCAGCCCTGGAGGTCTGCTATCCAGCCCTGGTAGCAGCACTGCCTGCCCTGGAGGTCTGCCTGCCTGCCCTGGAGGTCTGCCTGCCTGCCCTGGAGGTCTGCTATCCAGCCCTGGAGGTCTGCCTGCCTGCCTGTTAGCCCTGGAGGTCTGCCTGCCTGCCTGCCTGCCTGCCTGCCTGCCTGCCCTGGAGGTCTGCCTGCCTGCCTGTTAGCCCTGGAGGTCAGCCTGTTAGCCCTGGAGGTCTGCTATCCAGCCCTGGAGGTCTGCCTGCCTGCCCTGGAGGTCTGCTATCCAGCCCTGGAGGTCTGCCTGCCTGCCCTGGAGCTCTGCCTGCCTGCCCTGGAGCTCTGCCTGCCTGCCCTGGAGGTCTGCCTGTTAGCCCTGGAGGTCAGCCTGTTAGCCCTGGAGGTCTGCTATCCAGCCCTGGAGGTCTGCCTGCCTGCCCTGGAGGTCTGCTATCCAGCCCTGGAGGTCTGCCTGTTAGCCCTGGAGGTCTGCTATCCAGCCCTGGAGGTCTGCCTGTTAGCCCTGGAGGTCTGCTATCCAGCCCTGGAGGTCTGCCTGCCAGCCCTGGAGGTCTGCTATCCAGCCCTGGAGGTCTGCCTGTTAGCCCTGGAGGTCTGCTATCCAGCCCTGGAGGTCTGCTATCCAGCCCTGGAGGTCTGCCTGCCTGCCCTGGTAGCAGCACTGCCTGCCCTGGAGGTCTGCCGGCCTGCCCTGGAGGTCTGCCTGCCTGCCCTGGAGGTCTGCCTGCCTGCCTGTTAGCCCTGGAGGTCTGCTATCCAGCCCTGGAGGTCTGCCTGCCAGCCCTGGAGGTCTGCTATCCAGCCCTGGAGGTCTGCCTGTTAGCCCTGGAGGTCTGCTATCCAGCCCTGGAGGTCTGCCTGCCTGCCTGTTAGCCCTGGAGGTCAGCCTGTTAGCCCTGGAGGTCTGCCTGCCTGCCCTGGTAGCAGCACTGCCTGCCTGCCTGCCTGCCTGCCTGCCCTGGAGGTCAGCCTGCCAGCCCTGGAGGTCTGCTATCCAGCCCTGGTAGCAGCACTGCCTGCCCTGGAGGTCTGCCTGCCTGCCCTGGAGGTCAGCCTGTTAGCCCTGGAGGTCTGCCTTCCAGCCCTGGAGGTCTGCCTGTTAGCCCTGGAGGTCTGCTATCCAGCCCTGGTAGCAGCACTGCCTGCCCTGGAGGTCTGCTATCCAGCCCTGGAGGTCTGCCTGCCTGCCTGTTAGCCCTGGTAGCAGCACTGCCTGCCCTGGAGGTCTGCCTGCCTGCCCTGGCAGCAGCACTGCCTGCCCTGGAGGTCTGCTATCCAGCCCTGGAGGTCTGCCTGTTAGCCCTGGAGGTCTGCCTGCCTGCCCTGGAGGTCTGCCTGTTAGCCCTGGAGGTCTGCTATCCAGCCCTGGTAGCAGCACTGCCTGCCCTGGAGGTCAGCTATCCAGCCCTGGAGGTCTGCCTGCCTGCCTGTTAGCCCTGGAGGTCAGCCTGTTAGCCCTGGAGGTCTGCCTGCCTGCCCTGGAGGTCTGCTATCCAGCCCTGGTAGCAGCACTGCCTGCCCTGGAGGTCTGCCTGCCTGCCCTGGAGGTCTGCCTGTTAGCCCTGGAGGTCTGCTATCCAGCCCTGGAGGTCTGCCTGCCTGCCCTGGAGGTCTGCCTGCCTGCCCTGGAGGTCTGCTATCCAGCCCTGGAGGTCTGCCTGCCTGCCTGTTAGCCCTGGAGGTCTGCCTGCCTGCCTGCCTGCCTGCCTGCCTGCCTGCCCTGGAGGTCTGCCTGCCTGCCTGTTAGCCCTGGAGGTCAGCCTGTTAGCCCTGGAGGTCTGCTATCCAGCCCTGGAGGTCTGCCTGCCTGCCCTGGAGGTCTGCTATCCAGCCCTGGAGGTCTGCCTGCCTGCCCTGGAGGTCTGCTATCCAGCCCTGGTAGCAGCACTGCCTGCCCTGGAGGTCTGCTATCCAGCCCTGGAGGTCTGCCTGCCTGCCTGTTAGCCCTGGAGGTCAGCCTGTTAGCCCTGGAGGTCTGCCTGCCTGCCCTGGAGGTCTGCTATCCAGCCCTGGTAGCAGCACTGCCTGCCCTGGAGGTCTGCCTGCCTGCCCTGGAGGTCTGCCTGTTAGCCCTGGAGGTCTGCTATCCAGCCCTGGAGGTCTGCCTGCCTGCCCTGGAGGTCTGCCTGCCTGCCCTGGAGGTCTGCTATCCAGCCCTGGAGGTCTGCCTGCCTGCCTGTTAGCCCTGGAGGTCTGCCTGCCTGCCCTGGAGGTCTGCCTGCCTGCCTTCCAGCCCTGCCTGCCTGCCTGCCTGCCCTGGAGGTCAGCCTTCCAGCCCTGGCAGCACGGCCTACCAGCCTGCCAGCCTGCCCTCCCCAGCCACACAGCCCTGCCTGCCTGCCCTGGAGGTCAGCCTTCCAGCCCTGGAGGTCTGCCTGCCTGCCTTCCAGCCCTGCCTGCCTGCCTGCCTGCCCTGGAGGTCAGCCTTCCAGCCCTGGCAGCACGGCCTACCAGCCTGCCAGCCTGCCCTCCCCAGCCACACAGCCCTGCCTGCCTGCCCTGGAGGTCAGCCTTCCAGCCCTGGAGGTCTGCCTGCCTGCCTTCCAGCCCTGCCTGCCTGCCTGCCTGCCCTGGAGGTCAGCCTGCCTGCCTGCTGCTGCTAGGCCGCTGCCCCGAGCCGCCGACCCCATCGACAGGAACACGAGAGAGTTTACAAGCGAGAGGAGGCCACATATTCGACACCTCTCGTGCTCGTTTTAGGGTCCTCTCCAGTCTGTTTGGACGTGTGTTATTCTGAATCTGCTGCTTTAACTCAAGGGATTCTGTCGTGATTGATGCCTTGTACTTCGCTGTATGTTTGCACTGGTGTTGTAAGTCGCCCTCTGTAAGATCATCATTTATTATCTGCCAAGAAATAAAGATCATCATAATGTTCCCCAACTTTCAGCTTCTGGGGAGTTTGTTCCAGAGTGTGACGACTCTCTCTCTATCACCATCTCTCTCTCTATCTCCATCTCTCTATCACCATCTCTCTCTCTCTATCTCTATCTCTCTATCACCATCTCTCTCTCTATCTCCATCTCTCTCTATCTCCATCTCTCTCTATCTCCATCTCTCTATCTCCACCTCTCTCTCCCTCTCCACCTCTCTCTCTCTATCTCTCCCTCTCTCTATCTCTCCCTCTCTCTATCTCTCCCTCTCTCTCACTGTGTGTGTGTGTGTGTGTGTGTACAGCAGTGTCCCTAGACGAGAGAGAGATCCCTAGACGGGGAAATTACTTTCAAACTGCAGTACCGAAATGTGTCCGTTAGATGGCAGCATGCACCAAGGAATGAAGGAAAGTGCAAAACAAAATGAAAAGGCACATCGCCTGGGCCAAAAATAATCGTAACAAATCAACGGGGGCATTTCTCGGAAAACTAACACCGGGGCAGTGCTCAGGGGGGTCCCACCTCGTGGCCACCCGGTTTGGGGGGCCATCGGGGCCGGCTGAAGAATCGCCCATACTCTGCCATAGGCAGCCCACGGTCCATCCGATCAGAGCAATGCCGGGCGGCCGGCAACCTATGGATCATAACACATCAACGGAGGCATGATAAGAGCATCTTTTATTATCTGCCAAGAAATATAGACCATCACAATGTTCCCCAACTTTCAGCTTCTACCACATCGCTGGGGAGTTTATTCCACTGTGTGACTACTCTCTCTCTCTCTGTGTGTGTGTGTGTGTGTGTGTGTGTGTGTGTGTGTGTGTGTGTGTGTGTGTGTGTGTGTGCAGCAGTGTCTCCGGTTTTCCTTTTGGAATGCCTTGAAGCCGGGGGGGCTTTGCACTCATGAGAACATAGGGTGTCCTTGCCCTCCTTTCGCAGCCCAGGGCATTGAGAGATCCCTAGACGGGGAAATTACTTTCAAACTGCAGTACCGAAATGTGTCCGTTAGATGGTAGCATGCACCAAGGAATGAAGGAAAGTGCAAAACAAAATGAAAAGGCACATCGCCTGGGCGAAAAATAATCATAACAAATCAACGGGGGCATTTCTCGGAAAACTAACACCGGGGCAGTGCTCAGGGGGGTCCCACCTCGTGGCCACCCGGTTTGGGGGGCGATCGGGGCCGGTTCCGAAAATCGCTAAATCTCCCATAGCCAGCCCACGCTCCATCCGATAGAGCAATGCCGGGCGGCCGGCCGGCAACTACGGATCATAACAAATCAACGGGGGCATTTCTCGGAAAACTAACACCGGGGCAGTGCTCAGGGGGGTCCCACCTCGTGGCCACCCGGTTTGGGGGGCGATCGGGGCCGGTTCCGAAAATCGCTAAATCTCCCATAGCCAGCCCACGCTCCATCCGATAGAGCAATGCCGGGCGGCCGGCCGGCAACTACGGATCATAACAAATCAACGGGGGCATTTCTCGGAAAACTAACACCGGGGCAGTGCTCAGGGGGGTCCCACCTCGTGGCCACCCGGTTTGGGGGGCGATCGGGGCCGGTTCCGAAAATCGCTAAATCTCCCATAGCCAGCCCACGCTCCATCCGATAGAGCAATGCCGGGCGGCCGGCCGGCAACTACGGATCATAACAAATCAACGGGGGCATTTCTCGGAAAACTAACACCGGGGCAGTGCTCAGGGGGGTCCCACCTCGTGGCCACCCGGTTTGGGGGGCGATCGGGGCCGGTTCCGAAAATCGCTAAATCTCCCATAGCCAGCCCACGCTCCATCCGATAGAGCAATGCCGGGCGGCCGGCCGGCAACTACGGATCATAACAAATCAACGGGGGCATTTCTCGGAAAACTAACACCGGGGCAGTGCTCAGGGGGGTCCCACCTCGTGGCCACCCGGTTTGGGGGGCGATCGGGGCCGGTTCCGAAAATCGCTAAATCTCCCATAGCCAGCCCACGCTCCATCCGATAGAGCAATGCCGGGCGGCCGGCCGGCAACTACGGATCATAACAAATCAACGGGGGCATTTCTCGGAAAACTAACACCGGGGCAGTGCTCAGGGGGGTCCCACCTCGTGGCCACCCGGTTTGGGGGGCGATCGGGGCCGGTTCCGAAAATCGCTAAATCTCCCATAGCCAGCACACGCTCCATCCGATAGAGCAATGCCGGGCGGCCGGCCGGCAACTACGGATCATAACAAATCAACGGGGGCATTTCTCGGAAAACTAACACCGGGGCAGTGCTCAGGGGGGTCCCACCTCGTGGCCACCCGGTTTGGGGGGCGATCGGGGCCGGTTCCGAAAATCGCTAAATCTCCCATAGCCAGCCCACGCTCCATCCGATAGAGCAATGCCGGGCGGCCGGCCGGCAACTACGGATCATAACAAATCAACGGGGGCATTTCTCGGAAAACTAACACCGGGGCAGTGCTCAGGGGGGTCCCACCTCGTGGCCACCCGGTTTGGGGGGCGATCGGGGCCGGTTCCGAAAATCGCTAAATCTCCCATAGCCAGCACACGCTCCATCCGATAGAGCAATGCCGGGCGGCCGGCCGGCAACTACGGATCATAACAAATCAACGGGGGCATTTCTCCGAAAACTAACACCGGGGCAGTGCTCAGGGGGCTCCCAGCTATCAGCCACCCTATCCCGGGACCGATGGGAGCACTTTAAAATTTTCGAGTCAGGGGACCAGACGGCCGAGTGAAAAACTTTGAAAAATATTCTATCTCCTCACTCCCATTGACTTTACATTAGGGCGACCAGGCGGCCGGCGGAAAAAAAATCATAACAAATCAACGGGGGCATTTCTCCGAAAACTAACACCGGGGCAGTGCTCAGGGGGCTCCCAGCTATCAGCCACCCTATCCCGGGACCGATGGGAGCACTTTAAAATTTTCGAGTCAGGGGACCAGACGGCCGAGTGAAAAACTTTGAAAAATATTCTATCTCCTCACTCCCATTGACTTTACATTAGGGCGACCAGGCGGCCGGCGGAAAAAAAATCATAACAAATCAACGGGGGCATTTCTCCGAAAACTAACACCGGGGCAGTGCTCAGGGGGCTCCCAGCTATCAGCCACCCTATCCCGGGACCGATGGGAGCACTTTAAAATTTTCGAGTCAGGGGACCAGACGGCCGAGTGAAAAACTTTGAAAAATATTCTATCTCCTCACTCCCATTGACTTTACATTAGGGCGACCAGGCGGCCGGCGGAAAAAAAATCATAACAAATCAACGGGGGCATTTCTCCGAAAACTAACACCGGGGCTGTGCTCAGGGGGCTCCCAGCTATCAGCCCCCCGGGTCTGGGGGCATTGTTTTTCTTTTTAATCATTTTGAGCATTTCCCCCAGTTTAGAGATGTGTGCCCCTAGACAACCCATTGAGAATAACTATGAAATGTTCTGAAGTTTTGATTTTCAAATGTCGGTGAAAATTGAAAAACGTCATATATTCTTCAAAGGAAGCATGGGGCGATGGTAGGGAGAGTCCCCGCAGCGTGCCTCGGCGGCGATGGGAGCGTTTTCGATGTCCCCGTCCCCCCCCCATAGGGATAGAAGGGGAGTTAGGTGACCAGGCGTCCCGGGTCCCAAAAATCGAAAAATTAATATAGAATGCTTTTTAATCCAGAAATAAAGTAGGGGGCAGTCCTGGTGAGAGTCCCAGCCACAGCCCCAGTGTGTTTTGGAGCCGTTTGGGGCCGGGTGAAAAACTTTGAAAAATGTTCTATCTCCTCACTCCCATTGACTTTGCATTAGGGCGACCAGGCGGCCGGCGGGAAAACAATCATAACAAATCAACGGAGGCATTTCTCCGAAAACTAACACCGGGGCAGTGCTCAGGGGGCTCCCAGCTATCAGCCACCCTATCCCGGGACCGATGGGAGCACTTTAAAATTTTCGAGTTAGGGGACCAGGCGGCCGAGTGAAAAACTTTGAAAAATTTTCTATCTCCTCACTCCCATTGACTTTGCATTAGGGCGACCAGGCGGCCGGCGGAAAAAAAATCATAACAAATCAACGGGGGCATTTCTCCGAAAACTAACACCGGGGCAGTGCTCAGGGGGCTCCCAGCTATCAGCCACCCTATCCCGGGACCGATGGGAGCACTTTAAAATTTTCGAGTTAGGGGACCAGGCGGCCGAGTGAAAAACTTTGAAAAATATTCTATCTCCTCACTCCCATTGACTTTACATTAGGGCGACCAGGCGGCCGGCGGAAAAAAAATCATAACAAATCAACGGGGGCATTTCTCCGAAAACTAACACCGGGGCAGTGCTCAGGGGGCTCCCAGCTATCAGCCACCCTATCCCGGGACCGATGGGAGCACTTTAAAATTTTCGAGTCAGGGGACCAGACGGCCGAGTGAAAAACTTTGAAAAATATTCTATCTCCTCACTCCCATTGACTTTACATTAGGGCGACCAGGCGGCCGGCGGAAAAAAAATCATAACAAATCAACGGGGGCATTTCTCCGAAAACTAACACCGGGGCAGTGCTCAGGGGGCTCCCAGCTATCAGCCACCCTATCCCGGGACCGATGGGAGCACTTTAAAATTTTCGAGTCAGGGGACCAGACGGCCGAGTGAAAAACTTTGAAAAATATTCTATCTCCTCACTCCCATTGACTTTACATTAGGGCGACCAGGCGGCCGGCGGAAAAAAAATCATAACAAATCAACGGGGGCATTTCTCCGAAAACTAACACCGGGGCAGTGCTCAGGGGGCTCCCAGCTATCAGCCACCCTATCCCGGGACCGATGGGAGCACTTTAAAATTTTCGAGTCAGGGGACCAGACGGCCGAGTGAAAAACTTTGAAAAATATTCTATCTCCTCACTCCCATTGACTTTACATTAGGGCGACCAGGCGGCCGGCGGAAAAAAAATCATAACAAATCAACGGGGGCATTTCTCCGAAAACTAACACCGGGGCAGTGCTCAGGGGGCTCCCAGCTATCAGCCACCCTATCCCGGGACCGATGGGAGCACTTTAAAATTTTCGAGTCAGGGGACCAGACGGCCGAGTGAAAAACTTTGAAAAATATTCTATCTCCTCACTCCCATTGACTTTACATTAGGGCGACCAGGCGGCCGGCGGAAAAAAAATCATAACAAATCAACGGGGGCATTTCTCCGAAAACTAACACCGGGGCTGTGCTCAGGGGGCTCCCAGCTATCAGCCCCCCGGGTCTGGGGGCATTGTTTTTCTTTTTAATCATTTTGAGCATTTCCCCCAGTTTAGAGATGTGTGCCCCTAGACAACCCATTGAGAATAACTATGAAATGTTCTGAAGTTTTGATTTTCAAATGTCGGTGAAAATTGAAAAACGTCATATATTCTTCAAAGGAAGCATGGGGCGATGGTAGGGAGAGTCCCCGCAGCGTGCCTCGGCGGCGATGGGAGCGTTTTCGATGTCCCCGTCCCCCCCCCATAGGGATAGAAGGGGAGTTAGGTGACCAGGCGTCCCGGGTCCCAAAAATCGAAAAATTAATATAGAATGCTTTTTAATCCAGAAATAAAGTAGGGGGCAGTCCTGGTGAGAGTCCCAGCCACAGCCCCAGTGTGTTTTGGAGCCGTTTGGGGCCGGGTGAAAAACTTTGAAAAATGTTCTATCTCCTCACTCCCATTGACTTTGCATTAGGGCGACCAGGCGGCCGGCGGGAAAACAATCATAACAAATCAACGGAGGCATTTCTCCGAAAACTAACACCGGGGCAGTGCTCAGGGGGCTCCCAGCTATCAGCCACCCTATCCCGGGACCGATGGGAGCACTTTAAAATTTTCGAGTTAGGGGACCAGGCGGCCGAGTGAAAAACTTTGAAAAATTTTCTATCTCCTCACTCCCATTGACTTTGCATTAGGGCGACCAGGCGGCCGGCGGAAAAAAAATCATAACAAATCAACGGGGGCATTTCTCCGAAAACTAACACCGGGGCAGTGCTCAGGGGGCTCCCAGCTATCAGCCACCCTATCCCGGGACCGATGGGAGCACTTTAAAATTTTCGAGTTAGGGGACCAGGCGGCCGAGTGAAAAACTTAGAAAAATTTTCTATCTCCCCTAGGTGACCAGGCAGCCGGAGCTGATTTTTCTGACCCCTAAAACAATTATTAAAAGGTATTTTTTCGCCAAACTAAGACTTTTAAAATTCAAATAGGATGATTATCTACTGCCCCAGTGGGTTTTTGAACCATTTTAAGCCTTTTTGACAGTTTTCATTTTTCCCCCATTGACTTCAATGGGAGTTAGGTGACCAGTCCTCCGACTTTTGAACCTCTCCTGGGGGGGCTGTGAGCCCCCGATTTCTTTGCAAAGCACGTCATTCGATTCGTCTCAGTCCCCTCTATATACCCCGTGTGTTTGTTTTCTCGAAAAACCCCCGGAACACGGTTTTTTAGGGGGGGGGTGGGGGGGGGGTACTTCGGAGCCATTTGGGGGGGGGTAAACGACATTTCCCGAAATTAATTTTAACACAGCCTTCCTCAGAATCGCTTTTCCAACAAAATCCTTTTTATTTCGAGTCTCTACGATGTTCCTAAGTGGTCGAAACCACTTTTGGACAGTTTTTACACCAAACGGCTCGGGCGCACAGCGGGCCGTGTGCCGATGGGCGGTTCTCGCGGGTCTGAGGCGGGGCTAGGCTGCTCGCGGCGGGCATGGGAGTGCCGTGTGCAGCCGCCACAGTGTTCCAGGCTGTCAGCATTTCTCTACGGTGCCGGGGGAAATACAGGAACTGGGTTTTTGAAGACACTTAGTGCAATGAGAGAGGTCAAAACTGAGCTAAGGGCACTTGCTGGAGGAAAGTGGCTGGGCCCCGCTAGCTCTTTTACGGACACTTTCTGGACTTGGCCCGGGATTTTCAGACGGTTCTTTGCGACTGTCTGATCATCCAGCGAAATGCAAGGGGGGGAACGGTCCCGGCCGCACCCCGCGTTTCAGGCCTCGTCGGCGGCCCGCTCCGGCGGCTGCGCCCGCTAAGTCTTCGCGGCCCGCCGTGGAGAGTGTGTATGCTGCCCGCCCCAGACGTTCACCCCAAGGGCTTGCGGGCCTTTAAGGGTCTGTCTTTCGGGGTTTCACGGGCTCTGACCTCACCTCCCTGTGGTTCCCGACCGGGGTGTATGTATGCTGCCCGCCCCAGACGTTCACCCCAAGGGCTTGCGGGCCTTTAAGGGTCTGTCTTTCGGGGTTTCACGGGCTCTGACATCTCCCCGGTGGTTCCCACGGAACGGACATATGTATGCTGCCCGCCCCCGGCAGGAACCCCAAGGGCTTGCGGGCCTTTAAGGGTGAGTGCGGGGGGCGTACGGGCTCTGACATATCTCCGGTGGCTCCCACGGAACGGACATATGTATGCTGCCCGCCCCCGGCAGGAACCCCAAGGGCTTGCGGGCCTTTAAGGGTGAGTGCGGGGGGCGTACGGGCTCTGACATATCTCCGGTGGCTCACACGGAACGGACATATGTATGCTGCCCGCCCCCCGGCAGGAACCCCAAGGGCTGTCCCGGCCTTTAAGGGTGAGTGCGGGGGGCGTACGGGCTCTGACATATCTCCGGTGGCTCCCACGGAACGGACATATGTATGCTGCCCGCCCCCGGCAGGAACCCCAAGGGCTGTCCCGGCCTTTAAGGGTGAGTGCGGGGGGCGTACGGGCTCTGACATATCTCCGGTGGCTCCCACGGAACGGACATATGTATGCTGCCCGCCCCCCGGCAGGAACCCCAAGGGCTGTCCCGGCCTTTAAGGGTGAGTGCGGGGGGCGTACGGGCTCTGACATATCTCCGGTGGCTGCCACGAGACGGAATATGTATGCTGCCCGCCCCCGGCAGGAACCCCAAGGGCTGTCCCGGCCTTTAAGGGTGAGTGCGGGGGGCGTACGGGCTCTGACATATAACCTCCGTGTTGCGCGACAGGCCGTCTTTGCCCCCGGCTGCGGACACACACACACACACACACATAAAACAACCAGCACTGATCGATGGGCCATCTTGGTCCGCCCGGGGAGGGCCCCTGCGGGCCGGTGTTTGTTCACCGGTGTTCAGGCAGACGGTTCCTCCCACCCTAAGGCGGACAGGCGAAAGGCGGGGGTGGCATCTCTCTCTCTCCAGGGAAGCTTCCCGGAGGTGGGCCGCCCGCCGTCGAGCACCTCACAGTGAGACCGAGACGCCCCGTGTCGTGCGCCCTAGCGGCGCCTCAGTGGCCCCCCCATGCCCGGTGTGGCAGGGGTGCCCCGGCCCCTCTCCGCCCCCGCGCGCCACCCCTCCCCGGGGTGCGCGTGTGTGTGTGTCGGGTGGGGGGCTTTTTCGGGCACCCTCCCGCCGCGTGCACAATCGGTTTCTCCAAGCGCTCCGCGGTTTCCCAGCGGGGTCCGCTGCCCGGCGGAGCCCCCTCGGACGGCCTCTCCGGCCGACGCATCCTTCTCTGCTCCGGCTCAGGGCCCGTCCCTCCCTTCCCCTCCCAGCGCCCCCGTCCCCGGGGGCCTGGGGGGGGGGAGAGGGTGGGCCGCCTCCGCCCC